>NC_085930.1:91567878-91870909 GCF_028885625.2 Pongo pygmaeus
ACAATTATCCACAAGAATGGGCATCATTCACCATCAATTTCGACTTATTATTTTGACATTTTCAGAATGTTATAATGTTTAAACTTAAAAAGGCACTGGGTAGGATTTTTATAAAGAGTGATTACAAGCTTGAGATCTGTAATGGAAATGGAGCCACCACATACCAGTTTGGTAACCCAAGACAAATTATTTAATATTCCTATAAATCAGTGTCTTCATTTGAAAAACGGACATCATAATAGTTCCCATATGCTACATGACTGTTATGAGGATAAAATAGATTTTGAACATGTATGAAGCCTAACACATGCAAGCAATTAAAAATATATAATGATTAAAAGATAAATATAATAATAACAATAACAGACTTAAAGAGAAACAATCGAATAGGCATCTATGAAACTCCATTTTCAATCTAAATTATCATAAGCTCATGTTACAGCACACACAGAAAAGGTGCCTAATTTGACAGTGAGATATTTATTCTCAGCACAGTTTTGTCACAGCTTAACCTCTAGAAATCATTTATTTTAAAACATACAAGGTGGGGAGTAGGAGGTTAAAATAGTCTGTTTGGTGCCATCTAACACTAAAATTAGAATTTTCAAAATCAATTTATAACTATGATAATCTCATTACTAAAATAATTTTCAACACCACCCCATGTCTGAATCAAACTATATTTTCATTAAATAGTGTAGCTCTATACACACACAGCCAAAAATAAGTCTAGAATCCTGTGAAAAACTCAATTTACAAATGCCAACAAAGAAAAACATGCAGCCAACTTTTAATGTTTAGGCTCAAGAGGAGACTGTTTCCTCAGCTTCCTGACTAAAGTTTAAATTAAAATGTCTTACATGGCAAATGTAACTGACTGCATTTGGGCTAAGGGATTTAAGTGCTGTAATATTCATATCTAATTTAACAGCACTCTGTATACTCTTATGCATAAGAATTAACAGCAGTTGAATAGTTTACTTGACTACTTTTCCCTCATCTGTGCAAAGTGACCCACACCCAGACACATTAATTCCGGAATGGGCTGCAATTATCTGTGCTGTTCAGCCAGGAGTTATAAAATGCAACTCAAGCTGTCTTAAATTCAGTGTCACTATTTGGGATTTCCTATAGTATTCAGGTTCAGGTATTTGACTTTAAATCAAGTGATAATATGATGCTTTGCAAACACCAATCTTACCCTCTGTGATTTCGTCTTCTTGCTGAAGAATTAATTTCCACTTACATAGAACATCTGAAACATAATCAGACACTTCCTGGACTTCTCAAAAAAATAAAATAAAAAGAAGAAAGAAAGAAAAAATATGTTCCTAAAAGGCCTCATTCAGCAAGGCTCAAACTATAGCTTCTGAACAAGGATTTACAAACTTTATTGTGCTGATCTCTAGAAACAGGCCAAAGAATAATAAGATGATGACAAATAAGATCTATTTCACGGCTCTAATTACAGAACAACAATGCCTTCCTCTAACTTGACACCGTCTCTTGCTAAAAAGAGTGAGGAAACATGAACACTTCCCCATTCATCAGGATTTCAGCTCAACTCCCCCGCCACTGCCATATTGAAGTCAACAGAAAAGAAGTGAGAGAGATGTTCTGAAATATTCAGAAAACACAGAACAGGAAAATAGGGTGAGAAATACTGCCCTGCTTCCAAACATGCAAAGGAAAGGAAATGGAGAACCGACAGAGCTATTTATCTTAAGATAATTTTCAAAATCTTGCCCACTTAATTTTTATTTATTCATTCATTTATTTTTGAGACAGAGTCTCACTCTGTCGCCCAGGCTGGAGTGCAGTGGCGCGATCTCAGCTTATGCAACCTCCACCACCCGAGTTCAAGCGATTCTCCTGCCTCAGCCTCCTGAGTAGCTGGGACTACAGGCACGCGCCACCACGCCCGGCTAATCTTTATATTTTCAGTAGAGATGGTGTTTCACCATGTTGTTCAGGCTGGCCTGGAACTCCTGACCTCGTGATCCGCCCGCCTTGGCCTCCCAAAGTGCTGGGATTACAGGCGTGAGCCACCGCACCCAGCCCACTTAATTATTATGTATGTAATAGATGTGCTTAGAAAGACTCAAACAATATGGTAACATTTGGAGAAAAAAAAATGCATCCCATCTAAAGCCCACGTATTCCTCCCTGCCTATGCTCATCCTCCTCATCAAAGGACAGTTAATGACAATTTATTTGTTTTGTGTGTATCTTTCCTAACCTGTTTCTACATGTTAAAATTATTTACATGTTGAGGTAATTATACCTCGATATGGGTCAACATTGTAATTCCTCGGAAATAAGCTAGGAAGAAGATTGAATTAATGAAACCAGAAAGGTACTTGACTCTAAAGGGGGAAAACTAGTATCATTTCAGAAGAGCATGTTTATTCATAAAGGCCAAGACTGTTCTGACTAATTTACGAAGAATACTTTCAGATGCTTAAACTTGGAACGTGAAAACAAGGAGATGGGCAAGTACCTGCCTCCTACACTGCTGTATTCATAGCAGGAAAGAGACGTAGTCAATGATGACTACCAGATGACAAGGAGCTACCAAATATTGCCGGGAGTCACATTTCTCTAGAACATTTCTCTAGAAATGAGCAGGGAGCAGAAATTCAAAGTCCCCACGGGGAACACAGATTTGAACTGGGTCTTAAAGTAGAAGACCCAGCTCCAAGACGATTAATCAACTTTATACCTTATTCCAGCACCCCATATGGAATCACAAAAAGAAACGCTTAAGTCAAGTGTAATTAACCCTTTCCAACAGAGGAAACGTAGGTCAAAGAAGTCAAAAAGCCAGAGATCAGTGGAATCTTTAAGGCTGACCTAATCATGACATCAATTCTAGGACCACTGAACTGTAGATGAGAGGAAAAGTAACTCCATGAACCAAGGTTTCCACTCAGATGGGATCACCAGAGCCTTTGTGATCCCACTGTGAAATATACTCGACCAGGCTGGAAAAGGGCGGAGGTTTTCCTTTTGTTATAACACAGAAACAAAATAGGATTCTTTAGCAAATTTGGACTGATCTCTGAGAGCTGAGCTCTTCTCTAAGACCACGCCTCTCAGTTTACACAGCTTTAAAAACCCAGACATTCACACTGGTGAGAAGAAAGCAGCAGACAGAACTAAAAGCTGGGGAGATTTCCCTTAGAGATTAGTCACATAACCAGGTATGTTCACTTCAGGTGTAATGAACGAGGTAATGCTCATCCAGCCCTGGGTGCAGACTTAGTAAGGAATATGCTTTCAATGGAATAAAAGGCACAGACCACTGGATATCCCTTTGTGAAGACCACAAAAGCAAGGTTACAAAAAGACGTAAAGAAACTCATATAAAAATACAAGATATAGAAAACTCTGAGCAACCACTGAAGTCACACATCCATATGAGGGCTACCAGCTCGTAGAGTGCATTTGTATGAATCAGAAAAAGGTGTCCTTCGGCCGGGTGCCGTGGCTCATGCCTGTAATCCCAGCACTTTGGGATGCTGAGGCGGGCGGATCACGAGGTCAGGAGATCGAAACCATCCTAGCTAGCACAGTGAAACCCCGTCTCTACTAAAAATACAAAAAAGTAGCCAGGCGTGGTGGCGGGCACCTGTAGTCCCAGCTACTCGGGAGGCTGAGGCAGGAGAATGGCATGAACCCAGGAGGCGGAGCTTGCAGTGAGCCAAGATCGCACCACTGCACTCCAGCCTGGGTGACAGAGCGAGACCCCGTCTCAGAAAAAAAAAAAAAAAGAAAGAAAAAAAAAAGAAAAAGTTGTCCCTCGAGGGTTGAAAAAGTACCTGTTGGGGACTACGTTCACTATTTGGGTGATGGGTTCAACAGAAGCCCAAACTCCAACATTATGTAATACATCCATATAACATACCTGCACATGTATCCCCTGAATCTAAAGTTTAAATGAAAAGAAAAAGGTGTCCCTTGCTCTGATATGCATTTGCCGTTGGTCTCCTTGGCTGGTGCTCTCACACAGTGAGCAGCCTGCCCAGCTGTCCACTGCAGTCCTTCACGTGCACCTGTTCATGTTATTTTCAGCATGAGAAAAACCAGTAAAGCAAAAAGAAATTGGAAGAAAAATACTAAAAAATGGTGAAAAAAAAAATAAAACCTAAACATCAATGACTTGTTTCCAGAGTCTGTTTCCTGCCAGTAAACTCAAACCACATCAAACCACTCTTAAAATGATTCCAGGCTCTGCATAATTCAAATGCTTTAGAAGAAACTCCTAACTGCATGGAGAATAAAGAAATGCCAACCTCCCAAATCTTGGTCCCGATTGACAAGAATAAGGGGAATTAAATATCAAAACTATGCAGATTATTCAAGAATATCAAACAAAAAGGCAAAAGATCAAAAAACAGCTATACAACTTTTAGAAAAGATTGTCAGTCTTCTGAGCACAAAAATCAATCATGGTGACCAATTCCAAAGGATTTTTTCTTCTTTACTTTTTCCTCTTTTTAACATTAAAGGGTAATTAAGTCATACATAAGTGAAGCTTTGCAGTTTGACTTCAGTAAGCAAAGCCTAATTCTAAATGATGCTGAGACACTACAGAATGCAAATCCATGAGTAACTTTTAAATTTAAAAGGGAACCAAGAAAACACACTCTTCATTATGCAAATTCCTCCTACCTTCTCAGTGGGCTATTTCTCACCCAACTAAATAGAAGAGTTATTGTTTTGTTTGTTGACTGTTTTGGTCTTAATAGTGGTAAGGGGCCATAACTACATTCCCATGGAAATTATGTATAAAGAAGGGGTATTTCTAAAGCTGACTCCATACTGTTGGTGCATTTTCTAAGAGTACCAAGGAAAACTCTTAGAAGCAAATCCTATGAGGCTACAAAAATACTTCAAAAAAATAGAAGGCAGCTAGATAAGATCCTGAGGACTTGCTCCATATACCACTCACAAAAAGAAAAGATTTAATTACATTAGAAGGACATCAAAGGATGCACACTGACAATTTAAATAGAAGAAATTGGAGGCGTAAATCATCCTGGTGAAAAATACACAGATTTACCAGGAATGAAAGAAATGCAAATTGAAACAACTTTAAAGTTACACTTCACAGCTATTAAAATACAATGAAATTATAAAATTCAATTTTTGGTAGAGCGCTAGATAAACAGGTACACACTGCTGGCAATGAAACCAACTTCAATCTTTCTAAATGATCTAGCAGCCTTTAATAAGAGCTGTTCAAATGCAGTAATTTCAAAGAAGTAACTCGGGGAAAAAAAATTAATTTATACCAAGAAATATTACATTTCATTATAAAATAATGAAATTGAAAACAATGCTTCAAAATAGGGAAACAATCATACAAACCATGACACAGCAGCATGGTATATAATGACATTTAAGGTAATGACATGTAAAATACATCCCCTATTAACAATACACTTGTAGACAATATTAACAGAAAGATATGTATTTAAGTATATTTATTCAATCAACAAGAAAAATGCAATTAAATGTATTTTCATAGTGAATGTGAAAAGCAGAATCAAAAGTAGTCCCAAATGGAAAAATAGGTTCAAATGTTTAGTAAAAATAACATAGGATGCCAAAGTGATGGAATTAGCACTTAATGTGCCTACATTTTTATCCCACTATCAACAAATATTAACTGTACTTCTATGTCTCTGGTGCCTGGCCAGATGCTTAAAATACAATAAGGAGAAACAAAGGCACAGGTACTGACCTCATGATTATGAAGTTCACAAGGGAAATGTCTCTGCCCCCTTCCCCTCTTTGTCTTGAAACCAAAAATGTATTAAGTATCAGTTTATAAGTATTGAAAGAGTTTGAAAGAAGGAAACAGAGGTTGTCATGGGGGAGAGGAGTATGAAGGTCAAGAGGGGCTTTCCTAAAGACACTATAAGAAACTGGAAGAGTAGACGTTATCCAGGTGAAAGAGGATGGAGAGAGGACAACAGGAGGAGCAGAGGGAATAAGAGGTGCTGAGCCCAGAGAAGGTGCTGGAAAAATAAGGCAGAGGTCTTCTGTGGCCAGAACATAAAGAACAGGGGACAACCAGAGTCAAGAATTGAATCATGGGAGGTGGGGTTGAGACCCGACAAAGATTCAGGCCTTCCACCTAAGTGCCAAGGGAAGCCCCTGACAGTTTTAATCAAAGCAGGGACCCTCTGGGGCTTGCTCAGATTTCCTCCTGGCTGCACCGAATGGAGGCAGGGGGTTCTGTGGGGAAAGCAGGTGGGAATCAACAGCATAGGGAAAACCACAGCCTTGGATTGTTAAAAGACAAAAAGAAATTCTAGGAGTAACCTCAGGAGGTATCTCACAGACACAAAGCCTGCACCAGGTACTACAAGGCTGTCTTCACTCTCAATTTCTTAAACATAGTTAAGAAAACATAGTCACTACCAGCATAGAAAGGAAAGGAACAGGAACAAATTGGAACAGGCAATATCCAGGAGAGGAAAATCCAGTTGTTAAAGGTGTAAAATGATGCTCAACATCACCAGCAACAAGAGAAAGGCAAGGTAAAACAGTGAGTTACCATTTCATACCCAATGGGTTGGACAACATTAGGATATGAGGCAATGCAAATCTTTGGTAAACTCATGTGACTTTCTATGTTCAAACAGAGATGGTGCAGAACAACAGTAGAGTCATCCTAGGAAGTGATGGTGCACATTTTGGTGACATTCGGCAACAAACAAATTCACTAAATTTGCAAAATTCATCAGGACAAAGAAAGTGTCTCCTTGTGGGGAATGGGTAAGAATGGGATGGATCAATACACGAAATAGGACACAGCATTCAAAAGCAATGAAGAGGTACATAAGGCATGTGAACAGACTTTGAAAATTGGCATTGATTTAAAATGCATAATAGCATAATGAGATATATTACACAAACATAAGTGAATTAAAAATACTACTAATCAGCATCTTTGGGGAAAAAAGAATGGAATATGAGTGAAGGAGAGAAATGAAGTAAAGCAAAACAAAGCACAAGGAGCCCCTTCACAAACCAAGAAGGACAGTATGCCATGAAGAGTATGATCACTAAACTCTCTGAACCTGATGTCCAAATTTTTAAAAATGTTTAAATGATTTTGGAACAGACTTTAATATTTATCAGCGATAAAAATCTCACTTGGTATATTATTGTATACAAATACCATGGCAGCAATATTAGCAATTCTATTTATCTAACAAATCTCATATATTGTAGTTTTTATATTATTACTTTGCTACCCTTGAGGTTTAAAGTGTATAGTCCCAAAGATTTTAAAACCTCAGTTGAGGTCAGATGCCATGGCTCATAACTGTAGTCCCAGCATTTTGGGAGGCTGAGGCAAGAGAATTGCTTGAGCCCAGGAGCTCAAGACCAGCCTAGGAAACACAGTGAGACTGTATTGGTACAAAAAATTTTTTAAAAATTAGTCAGGTGTGGTGGTGCACCTGTGGTCCTGGCTAACTGGGGGACTGACGTGGGAGGATTGCTTAGCCCCAAGAAGTTGAGGCTGCAGTGAGCCATGATCACACCATTGCACTCTAACCTGGGAAACAGAGTGAGACCCTATCTCAAAAAATAAATACATAAAAATTAAAAAATTAAAACCTGTGTTGACACAGATTCATATTAGCTACCTGAAAAGGGTACACCTATCAAGAGAAAACAGCTCCTTTATCATCCAAGAAACGCTTATGTAACTTGTACCATTTGTTTGACCTCTTACAACAGGAAATCTAAAATTCTCAGTAGCTGATCTTCGAATTTTCTGCTGAAGAACCACCACTGAGCACGTGGGCTCCAATGTGCTTAAAAAATTATCTCAAAATTGGCCAAGGAATGAAACCAAGAATAGCCTTGCCATTAAAAGTACCCAGTTATCAAAAGGGGTAGAAAAACCCCATTTCATTCCTACTCTTTGCAAACACAAAAATCTTTTTTAGTGTTTCTGAGAAAAGATAGCATATCTAGTGAAAGGGCAAGTCAGTGAAAGGAACAGTAGGAAATCTCACTTGGAATAGGGGGCAATATTTCAGACCCCTCTGTCATATCTCAGCTTCCAGGTAAGGCCCAACAAATTCGGGAACTGGAGACTCTTACGTGTAAGCCTAAGCCCTAACATGATTTAAACCTGCAATCACTGCAATATAATTGATGTTCTTTCTTTTAATGTCAGTATTATTCATTTTTATGTAGATTGGTGGTAACTTCCACTTCACCAACAGATTCTCATTATGTCTCCTTAAGCACATAAAATCAAATTAATTAATGTTTGCTTTCTTTGTATCTGTCCTTAATTCCTGCAGAGGAGAAACACAGAAGCAGAAGGTTCCAGGGTTTATTGCTGCACTGAGTCACTAAATTATACAGGATTGAACTGTTGATCCTAAATTACTCAAACTCTAACCATGTCCTCCAAATCTTACATATGGAACTGTGGCCAAATGCAGCCAATGACCTCCCAATATATATTTCACAACTAGATTTCCATTTCTGAAAAACTGATTTTTTTTTTTTTTTTTGGCTCTGTTGCCCAGGCTGGAGTACAGTATTACGATCCCGGCTCACTGCAAACTCAGCCTCCCAGGTTCAAGCGATTCTCCCACCTCAGCCTCCCGAGTAGCTGGGACTACAGGCATGCGCCACCATGCCTGGCTAATTTTTGCATTTTTAGTAGAGACAGGGTTTCACTGTGTTGGCCAGGCTGGTCTCGAACTCCTGACCTCAAGTGATCCACCCGCCTCAGCCTCCCAAAGTGCTGGGATTACAGGCGTGAGCCCGGCTGAATTTTTTTTTTTTTTTTTTTTTTTTTTTAAAGAGAGGGGGTCTTGTTCTGTCGCCCAGGCTGGAGCAGCGGCACAATCATAACTCACTATAGCCTCGAACTCTTGGGCTCAAGCCATCTTCTTGCCTCAGCCTCCAGAATAGCTGCGATACAGGCACACACCACTACACCCAGCTAATTGTTTTACTTTCCACAGAGACGGGGGTCTCGCTATGTTGCCTCGGCTGGCATCAAACTCCTGGCCTCAAGTGATTTTTCCCGCCATGGCCTCCAAAGTGCTGGGATTACAGGCATGAGCCACCGCATCCAGTCCCAAAATACTGACTTTAAAAGTTCCTTCAGACCTGTACCTTGGTCTCTGCTTAGCAGTTAGAAAGGAAATCGGCTCTTTAGCTTTACCACAATTGAGAAAGAAGTCCCACTGATAGTCCGATTTCAGATAAGATCAAAGCAACCAAGAATTCTTCCAGGCCAATCGTGATCATCTGTGTTCCCTTAATTACAGGAACTTTTATCTGCATTTTGCTTATGGTTCTACCCAGTGCTGCAATAATCTTCCTTATTAGACTTATAAATTCCCAGAAGAAAGGATTTTCTGCAATCCCCTTCAGCACAGGGTTTTGCTCATAAAAGGACCTTCCATAAAAACACACTGTTATTCAAGGATGACAAAGAGATTTCATCGTGAGCACCAATTCGACATGACTGATGGAGGCAGCTTGCAGAGCAACGCTGAGAAGAATCAGGAGGGCACATCTGGGCTCTGCTGGGAAGACGGCCTGATCAATTAGTGATGTCTTCCTTCATCATGGAGGCAGGGGAGAGAGACCATGTGCCTTTGAATCCAGAAAGAAGGCTTCTCAATTGTTGGTTTTAGAATTAGCCTGAGATTTGAGAGTCACCCTTGAGCTTTTCTTAGCAAGAGTATAAACCAGGCATTAAGAACCAGGCCAGTAGTTATTATATTCTATAATAAATATTTACTATGAAACACCATTTATATAAAAAAAAGGGGTGGGGGAAGTTGGGGAAGAGAAGGAATAAGTAGCATACAGTGACAGAATATGTTACCCCAAATAACAACTTCTTGCAAAAATGCTTTATAATTTCAAACATTGTGTGTTTTAAGTTGTCTAACTCAAAAGTGCAATAACTTCATTTATTGGTTTAACTAATTCTGTTTTCTATGAAAAAAATAAAAATATCGCTCTTGCCTAAAAAGAAAACCAGGACACCTTTTTTTAATGTTGTAGCCAGGAGCAACCGTAGTTGGACAGCGTTTTAAAAATCTAACTCCGATATATGGATTTCTACAATATGAATACAATTCTATCTATCTACCTACCTACCTACCTACCTACAGGGTCTCACTCTGTCTCCCAGCCCAGCTAGAATACAGTGGTGTGATTACAACACATTGCGGACTTAATCTCCCAGACCCAAGTGATCCTCCTACCTCGATGTCTAAAGGAGCTGGGACTACAGGCCTGTGCCACCATCCTTGGTTAGATTTTTATTTTTTACTTTTTATTTTGTAGAAATGGGGTCTCCCTATGTTGCCCAGGCTGGTCTCGAATTCCTGGGCTAAAGTGATCCTCCTACCTCGACCTTGCAAAGTGCTGAGATTACAGGTGTAAGCCACCACACCAAGTCCATACATACAGAGTTTTTTGTTTTTTGTTTTTTTGAGATGGAGTCACACATTGTCACCTGGGCTAGAATACAATGGCGTGATCTCGGCTCGCTGCAACCTCCACCTCCGCAGTTCACATGATTCTCCTGCCTCAGCCTCCCGAGTAGCTGGGATTGAAGGTGCACACCATCACACCGGGCTAATTTTTTTTTCATTTTTAGTAGAGACAGGGTTTCATTATGTTGGCCAGACTGGTCTTGACCTCCTGACCTCATGATCCACCTGCCTCAGCCTCTCAAAGTGCTGGGATTACAGGCGTGAGCCACCGAGCCGGGCCCCAAGTCCCTATGATTTTTAAATCCAAGGTCTTAAAATGTTTTCTTCAAATATGACTTCACTTTCTCCACAGCAAAAAAAGGAAGCATTCCAACTTTAATAATGTCACATGTACTTTTAGAGCTAAATGAAAACCTAAAAAATAAAACCCATGTATTCATGTCTCTCTGAAATACAATACACTAATGAAAAAATTAATACTTACATGATTATTTCATAAAAGAATATTTTCTCCTAACTACAAGGAATCTTAATCCTGGAGACATAATACATGTAAAATTAATGTTGAAATATTGAACGGTCTATTTCATCCAGAGAAGAAGTATTTTGGGAAGTTAAATGGACACAGATAAAGGGTGAAGAAGCTTTGGCCCTTGCTTTTATTTTTGACTCAGTTGAAAGTTTTCTAACAACACCTCTCAGCTGTCCCTGTTTATCCCACCACAGAAAGAGTGAAAATCAACAAAGTTTGGCAGATATCTGAACCTGCTTGGTTTGACTTCAGAAGTTCTCTCTTGATTTTGTAGATCTTTCACTGAAATACAGACCAAAACACAGAATGCTCCAGAGACGCTTAAATGCTCCTGGGGATTGAATCTGTATTACGTGTCTAACAAATAAATGGATGAACAAGCAAGTATGCTAACTGTTAAAAGACCACCTTTAATCTGAGAAAATGAAAAGTTCAATACAGCACATGAAGTTTTGAAAGACAAAGAATCCTGAGGACTGGATAGACAGTGTCAAAAGATGGAAGGGGAAGTGATCCATCAAAAAACAGCCCAGCCACTAGATGTGGTCTTAGAAAGCAGATTCTAATGTGACTCCTGAAAAGGGCATGACAAGACCATTTAGAGGATAAAATAATCTTGGGGGTTGTGGGTTCACCACATACTTGGAATCACAGTCAAGCTCCCTATGTCCCTAACCTCAGTTTACCCACTGAAGTATGTATGTTCTGCCCAGCCCTTATGTGATAACATATTGTGTGAGAGTAATATAACCCATATCAGCAGAGCAGTCAGACTATCAGAATAGCTTTCTGATTACCGCATCTGATTTTCAAATATCTGTAGTGTGGCAATCTTTCGAGCAGGGAGAATGAAGGCTTTTCCTTCAAAAAGCAGCTCCTTTGAGGTCTTCTAGGGGCTGGGGGAAAAAAAGCCTTTCCTTCATCAAAGTGCAGGAAAAGACAGACAGCAGGAACCAAATGGACAATTTTCTACCCATTTACAATGTTACTTTTGAGCATCAAAAAAAAAAAAAAAAAAGGCTTTCCAATTAGAATCAAAGATCACTTTATACTTTGGTAATATTTAACAATTTTCTTAACAATTTTCTTTACTAGGATGAAAACCCAGGGTAAAATTACTGGGCTGATTTTTGTCAACTGGAAAAAAATATATATGTGAAATGTAAATACCAGCTATACTCATATGCAATGCCTTTGTTGGCTTTTACAGACTGGATTTACACCTTTGTTAAGCCACCTAGGGGACAGTGTTTTAGAAAGACTACATTAAATTCTGAGTAACAATTTAAATGTAGTGAAAAAGCCCAGCTGTTATGTAAGAGTTAGAAAGCTAAACACGAAACTAGGTAGATATGAGCCAGAGGCCTGTGGGCATCTGCCAGGAGGGTTTTAAATCCTGTAAATCGGCAGTCTATAGGCATGCTACAAACAGTGAAATACTGTACCACCATCACTCTCAAAAAGTCCTGGGAAGCAGGCTTGATCAGCACTTGCCCACATTTGCTTGGGCCTGTAGGGAGATGGTTAGTCAAATGACATAAAAACACAGCACTGGAAACCACTGACCCTGCTTTAGAGACAGAAAACAGAGGATGTTTGCACTTCTTTCTCTTGGCACAAAATTTTTTCAGACTTTCACAGTCTCTTGAGTCCTGAGAAAAAAACCCAGCTCCTTCTGGATGGAGACTTACAATCTCAGCAGGGCCCAGTTTCAAGTGGTGGGTACTGGCAAGTCTGAGGCGGATGAAAGCCCCTGCAGCTGCACTTGGGTGTTAAAAATGAGGAAGGACAGGATGAGGTTACGCCAGAGCGGAGGCACAGGCTGGATCAGTCCCGGCTATGGAAAGAAATACCCAAAGCTCATCAGATTCTCTCAGCCCCAGCAGGAAAACTGAACACCCAGATGTGAAAGAGACTATTTACAGAAGCATCTCTTCCTGCCAATACCTGAATGACATCTATCTTTCTGGCTGACAAGTTTAATTAAGTCAGTCCAGAAATGTGAGAAGACAGAACAGACATATATAAAAAGGAAAGGGGTGGGAAGAGCCATCCGTGCTTAATTACACACTTCCTGTTAATAAAATATAAAAATTATTAAGTACAGACCACCATATGACCTGACTGTAAGGTCATGACTTAATTTGTTTAATATACACAGTACACGCTTAAATAATTCAGTGTGACATGCTGATTTACATTAATAAAAACATGTATCTTTGGCCTGTAATTATTGTTAAGTGGGCTTCCTTAAGAAGCCAATAATAGCCAGGCCCGGGCACGAGGGCTCATGCAAGTAACCCCAGCACTTTGGGAGGCCAAAGTGGGTGGATCACCTGAGGTCCGGAGTTCCAGACCAGCCTGGCCAACATGGTGAAACCCTGTCTCTACTAAAGATACAAAAATTAGCCAGGCTTAGTGGTAGGCGCCTGTAATCCCAACTACTTGGGAGGCTGAGACACAAGAATCACTTGAACCCGAGAGGCGGAGGTTGCAGTGAGCCGAGATTGTGCCACTGCACTCCAGCCCGGGCGACAGAACAAGACTCCGTCTCAAAAAATAAAAATAAAAAAAGAAGCCAATAGCCATGTGACTGCAGTATCAGTATTGCATTCTGTGAGTGCCCTCGGAGGAGCAGATGTAAAGCACTGTCATGTGGAAAGCCTAAGGTGGTAAATTACACTCAGATGAAAGGATGAGGAAAGGCATCAGGAAAGAAGCAGCTCATGGGATTCGCTGGGGAATCTGCATGTTCATGGTGGGGGACACAAAATACCAGATGGAGAGAACAGCACGGGACAGGTAAAGGGAGAGGGGACAGAGCATGCTTTGTTTGAGGCAAGGTACGCCATCAGCTTAGACAGAGTGTAAGGTACACAGAAAACACTGGAAGGCAATGAGACTGGAAGGAGTTTGGCAGGTCTTACGTGTGCCTATGCTACTGGCACACACATTCAACCCCAAAGACAAGGCCAAGTAAAGGAGCCCCTGGTGGGAAAGGAGAGCTGAGTTGAGGGGCGATTCTCCTAGTTACCAAGATGGCAGGTCCATAAGTTTACATTATATCCCTGATATCAAAAATAAGCAACAGAGCTAGGATCTATGTCCTATTTTGTTTACTGATATATGCCAGATACACAAAACAATGATGGACACATATTACGTGCTCAATAAAGATTTACCAGATAGGAAGCATTTACCAATACCACCAGGAGAGAGGGCTGAGGGAAGACAGTTAATGATTACTGAGTGCTCACTATATGTTAAGACACTGCTGATATTTTACAGGTATACTATCTAATGAGGTCCTTAGAAATGTATGATGTAATTGCTTTTATATTTTATGACTTACATCTTTTATCTCTGAAATCAGGACAGATACTATTATTGATGGTATCTTAGCAATATAGCACAGTTTAATTGGTAGTGAGTTTTCTTCCTTTGGGGTACATAAAAGATAGCAGGTCCCTGAGTCCATCGTTGCTCTTCTTCCTCCACCACAAGACCAAGTTGAGATTGCCTCTCAGCCTAGATCCCAGACTGAAGAAGACATGAGCCCAGGCCACAGAGACGGCCATAACAAAGACTCAGTGCATCCTCATCCATCATCATACCCAACACCAAATGGTTTTAAGCATGCCTGCCCTCAAGAAAAGTTTGAAATGATACATTTATACATGTTTGTATCTGGAGGAGCAAAAAAGGGAGAATGAGAGATAAATAGATGCACAGAGGGAAGAAGAAAATGTTTAGCATACCAACAACAAGAGAAACATTAAAGGAAATGGGATTTTTGGCATATTGTCTGTCACCATATGGACTCAAGCGAGGCCTAGAGGGTAAATGGAGGGAGAAAATGGGAATATCCCCATGGAAACTGGGCAAGCAGATCAATGCAGACACCCAGCGGCTGCCCAGGGCCTGATTATTGTTCTGAAGAGGACATCACAGTGAAACAAGTGAAAAATCATCACACTCGCATGCCTCTTTTCAACAATGCCCCTAAATAAATGTCTTCCCTTCCCCTCCTCCCCACCAAAAATATAAGCACAGCCTAATAATCCATATACTGACATAAGGACTCTGGAGAAGTCTTCTTTTCCTATCGATAAGGCACTGTGAAACCTTTCTCAATGGGAACTCATCAAGAAAAGTTGCAGTAAAAACTGGCATGTCCATTATAAACCGAGAATACCTCTCTCTCTGCTTATGGCTATGATGATAAATGAGAAATATTTCAACACCATCCTCAGATTGGGTGGTGGGTAGGGACGGAGAACGGAAGAAGGGCAGAGCCCATAGAAGGGGAAATTGTAGGACAATTTGCTCAGCCTAAAGGAGCCAGTGTCCTTCAGGAATGAGCAGTGTTGGGCAATCCCAGATGGGAAAAGGCAGAAAAGTCATTCTGGATTCCTCTTTCCTGCATAGCCCCAATTTTCAGCCAGTAACCAGTATCTACTAATTGTAACTCTGCAGCATGCAGCGCATCCATTCTAACTCCTCTTCCTTGCCCTGACAGTCCTGAGTTCATACCAATAGCTCTTCCTGGACCACTGCAGTACTCTCATGCCATCTCTCTGCTTCCCATCTCCCCCGCATGTCCCCACCTCCTCATCCATTCTACACAGTGTTGATGGACTAATATTACTTCCCAAACTATGGTTCTTATAATATACTTACCACCTCCCTAATGTTATAGGCTCCAAAATGCCCACCCTCGCTTCCAAACTCCTCCCCTAACCTGGCCCTCAATTCCCTTCACACACTTAGAAATCTGACAAAATTAAGGATTCAACCCTTTATACAACCATGGCTTTTTCCTTTCTTTCTTTTTCAAGGTGTTGCCTTCCCCTTTTATTTCAAATGTCTAAGTTTTACCAATCCTTCAGATCCCAGCCTCATTGCCACCTCCTCCTCGAAGCCTTCCAGAACCCTTCCTTACACAGTCATTACTCCCCACTCCAAACTCACATTTCTTATCACCTGTGCAATGATTTGACTGGACCCTTTCAAAAATTCAGGTGTTGCTAATGTGATGGTATTAAGAGGCCTTTAACAGGTGAAAAGGCCACAAGGCCTCCTTCCTCATGAATGGACTAAGATCCTTATAAAAGAGGCTTCATGCAACTTTCAGTCTCTTGCTCTTACATCTTTCACCATGTGAGAACACAGCATTCTTCCCCTCCAGCAGATGCAGCAACAAGGTGCTATCTTGGAAGCAGAGAGCAGCCCTCACCAGATGACTAAACCTGCCTTGATTTGGGACTTCCTAGCCTGCAGAACTGGAAGAAAATAAATTTCTGGTTTTTGTAAATTAAAAAAAAAAAAAAAAAAAAAGATAGCAGGTCTTACATTCAAGGGTGTGTTCCATTTGATGAATCTTAATATACAGATGATGGAAACTAAGGCTCAGTGAATTACATTTGTTCCCTTGGGCCTAGATGCACCTGTCTACCAAGCACCTGCTTCTCCCTCCAATACTATAATCAGCCCTGAGGTATTACGGACCATACAATAGAAAGTAGCTCTCAGCATGTTCTCCCACCTAGTTCTTTCCAAACAAGCAGGCAGAAAGACTACCTTAGGCCACCCTAACATTCATGCCCAACCCTTTCAGTTCCAATCAGCCTGGAAACAGAAGAATGTGGCATCTCTCCAGGTCCCCAGAGCAGGCTAACAGTCTGCATATGGTACACCCCATGGTGAGAAGGACAATTCATACTGGGTGATAACCAACAATTCAGTGTATACCTAACATTTTATTTTCTCCACACCAAGCTGGTAGGACAACAGAGTACCTTCCCATCCAATATTCTCTTTATTACCACGTTTCATTACAAGACAAAAACCTTCATCAAGGAAAAATGGGGGAAGAGGTATAAAAATAGGCAAGCATATTTATCAGGTAATAACATTTTACAACATCATTTTTATTAAAGAGGTTTCTTTTACTTTTTTAAAGGTCCAGATATCTAGCAGTGATATCAATGTTACAAAGTAAAGGAAAAAGAAATGGCATTCTACAAATTGTGGAGCCTGAATTTATCTAAAATCAGATGGTTCAGACCCCAGGAGCAGGTGGTCACCCTAGGAAAGCAGTTGGCAAATTGGCTTATTTCAGAAGCAGTGTGAAAAGGCTTTAAAGCTTGCTGGATTGAAGAATCTGGGATGCTATTAACGCTTAGCCCAGTCAATAGACAGTACAAAACAAGAACACTTCTCTGTGGACTGAGGGAACTGCAGTTGAAATTGGGAAGCATATACATCTTGCACATAGCCTGCAAATTCACCTTTGGATTTATAGTTTCCAAGGGAGCTGAAACAGTACATCCAAGGTTGTTCTTATCTACCTCATCTCAGTGTATATACCACCCAGAGGGAACAAGTGATAATACTTTCTTAGCATCAGCAGTCAACAGAAACATTAATTAAGAGTTGAAAGCCATCCAGTAACTTTTTTGCATCACAGAACTCAAATATGGAGGCAGTTCTTTGCTTACCAACCCAACGTTCACACTCCTTGTTTGCAATAACACACTGCTGAAGGATGCACAAAGCATCATACTGTGTTATCTGTATGAAAAACTACAGATATATACAGACATGGTAGCAAAATATAACTTAAGAGAAAACCCAGCAAAACGTAAGCCATTAAGTTTATTGGTAGCCAAGCTTAAAAATATTTAAATGTAGACTACTACAACATCTGAAATCCACATTAGTCCATATGGTTTGCCATCTATTCCTACAAGGGCACCACTGCCTTTGTCAGCAGATTAAGAGCGCTCAGCTATGTTGAACACTTAGTATGTTCCAGGTGCTGAACTAAGAAGTTTCTGTGCTTATTTCCACTGACCTTCACAGCATTGTTATGAGATTATTGCTGTCAGCATCCACAGGTTAAAGATGAGGTAATGGAGGCTTGGTGAGGTTAGATCCCTTGCCTAAAACCACAGCGGGACCAGGATTTTTACCTGGCCAGTGACACTCCAGAGCAACTATTCTATACTGCCACCTACGATTTTTTTTTTAACTACAGTACACACACATAGTGACAAGTGCCTAAAATAATGTGTTCTGAATTCACATGGACTCTCTCCTCTAACTTGTCTGATATTTGTTACCACCTCAACCATCCTGCCACCAAACTTGGAGGTGGAAAATAAGCTTACAATCCATGGACCTGGGCATTAAATGGGCCTCCAATTGTCTCAGCCTTGGAGACAGGGTGGTTTGGGAGCTGTACTGCAGCAGATTTGAAGAGGAGGTGTTTGGGGTGCTCCTGCAGGGATGGATGAATGACAGGAAAACACACCTTACATCAGAGGATGGGGACTTACAGAGTCTTTGCCAACTCTGCAGGTGTGCATCCATTTACAGACTTCTAACAGATCCACAGATGTGTCTATGACAGGAGGAGCAGGCCTTTAATTGAGAGATTGGGAAGGAGGGGGAGAATTAGCAGCACAGCAGCAATGGTAGAAGTCATTTATTTTTCTAATTAAATTCTCAAATTCGTGGGAGTAGCCTATTAAAAATACAAAACAAAACAAACTGGAAAATGTGGATGTAGAGGTTAGCGTCAGCATTATTTTTTAACGATGATACAGATAAACGAAGCCATTACAACCTTGTGTTGTTTCCTTATTGCCTCTAACTTTGGGTATTTAAAAAAAAACAACACTATTTCTAGCCACCATACCATGTCATTTGATACTTGTAATTTGAGCTGATGCACTCAACAAGACTATTTGTGTTTAAAACTGTGTTAGAAAATTACATTTTTTAAAAAACAGACATTTATAGAGCAATTTCTATTTGCAAAGTGCTTTGCAGTCATTTTTTAAAGTAATTCTTAACAACGATGTAAAGTAGGTCACAGTTATTATCCCTTATGCCTCCTCTTTCAGAAGGCTGAGTCAAGGAAGGCACAAAAAGGTTAAGTGATTTTCCTGGAGTTACACACAAAGTTGGTAGCAGAACCGAAGATGTTACTACAGCTGCTAAATCCCACGACATCCCAATGAATCCCACTGACACATTGGCCCCATTTCAGAATTTCCAAGGTCTCTGTTTCAAACTATATACAGATGCCTGTCCCCCTGCCCCCAAATCTACTGAATTGGAATCCACAAACAGGTTCTGAAAATCCAGTAGCAGGTGTTCCCCGATGAGTCTCCAGGGAAGTGTGGTTTGGGACCCGTTGCTGCTGAGTCTTCTGGAGGTTCACCCTTTTTTCCATAGACAGCACAACAACAGACAGCAATGTTCCAAGCAAGACTGAAATGACACCAAAGCAGAAACTGACAGCTCTCTCTCCTGAAGGGGCCTTTTAAAAGGCCATATGAAATCACTTTCAAGTCACAAGTTTTCACCATCTTCACTCTCAAACACAACTGTTTCAGGCATTTTTGGATTTTTTCCTGAAAATATTTCCCTTACGTTCCTTTTACCTAAAAATATTAGCAATTCTGTCTCAGCAATCATTCCAAAACCACCTCCTATTTTTCACTCTTCTTCCCTGTCAGAATTATTCACCCATTCCATGTGTAGCTAACACACCATTATCAGAACTAACCATCATTAATGGAGGGCACACAAGGAACCTAGGCACTAGGCAGAGTAGGTAACTTGTATTATTTCATTTAATCCACCCAGAGAGATGTCTCCATTTCACAAATTTAAAAAATTTACAGCCTGGCTAACAGAATGAGACTCCATCTCTACAAAAAATAAAATAAAGTAAAAATCAGCCACGCATGGTGGAATGTGCCTATAGTCCCAGTGACTTGGGAGGCTGAGGTGGGAGGATTGCTTGAGCCCAAGAACTCAAGGCTACAGTGAGCCATGATGGTGCCACCACGCTCCAGCCTGGGCGACAGAGTGAAACCCTGTCTCTAAACAGACAGACAGACAAATAAATAACAACGGATTGAGCAAGTTGCCCAGGGACACAATGTTACTTATTCCCAGAACCAAGGCTCAAGTCAGATTAATCTTACCCCAGAATCAACAGAATCATTTTCTTTCTTTTTGAATTCCTCTTTTGGCTCTCCATTCTTCTTTATTTATTCACTTCAACAGCAAGTAGACCATCAAAAGAAGATTCGTTCCATTTAAAGACCTTTGCCATATGCTTTAGTCAATAAGAAAAGAGACTCCATTGCAAAAATCATACAATGAGGAGAGGTAATGCCTGGGGAAAACAATGCAATGTAACCTATCATGCCTATTTCAACTGCCAAACCAGAAAAGCTGGGTTTAAATATGAACTCAGATGATTCTGATGTATCATCTAATAGAAACTGCTTCAACTTTACTTGCCCAAATTATCTAAAGCATAACCTCTAGAGATACAACAAGAGAAACAAGGATAAAGTCAGTACAAGAAGAAGACAGAGAAAAAAGCAGCGCATAAGGGCAAACAATGAGGCCAGAGCACCTCTGTGCAATGTTTAAAAAGATGTATACAGTCAGGTGTGGTGGCTCACACCTGTAATTCCAGCACTTTGAGAGGCTGAGGTGGCAGGATTTCTTGAGCCCCAGAGTTCGAGACCAGCCTGGGCAATATAGTGAGACCTTGTCTCTATCCAAAAAAAAAAAAAAAAGTAGACCATATAATCCTCCATATCAACAAGGTAAATAAAAAATATCATTATGATCATATCGATTGACACAGAAAAAGCATTTGACAAAATCCAACATTCATTCCTGACCAAAAAAAACTCTCAGCAACTTAGAAAGGTATTACCTAAGAATCATAAGGAGCACCTACTGAAAGATTTGTAGCATAAGTATAGCTAGCATGCTTAATGATAAAAGACCGAATGTGTTCTTTCTAAGATTGGGAACAAAGCAAGGATGTGTGCTCTCACTACTCTTACTCAACACAGCACTGAAAGTTCTAGCCACTAAAATAAGGCATAAAAGAGAAGTAAAGTCATACAGAAAGAAAAAAAGAAGAAATAAAACTATCTCTGTTTGCAGACAATAGGCTTGTCTATATGGAAAATTCCAAGGAATCCATGAAAAAAACCTCCTAAAACTAGTGAGTTCAGTAAGGTTACAGAATAAGAGATCAACCTGAAAAGTCAATCACATTTCTATATACTAAAAAAGGAATAAATGGAGCAAAAATGCCATTTATAACTGTACTCTAGAGAAAATATGTAGGTATACACAAAACATGTACAGTATCTGTATGCTAAAAATTACAATGTGATATCAAAAAGAAATCAAAAACCTAAATAAATGGAGAGATACACTGTGTTCCTAGACTCAAAGTAGTAAAAACGCCAGTTCTCCCCAAAGTGATCTATACTATTAACACAATTCCTATTAAAATTCCAGGAAAGTTTTTGCAGACATCCACAAGATTATAAAACTTCTATAGAACAGCACAGGCCCTAGAACGGCTACAAAAATCTTGACAGAAGAATCAAGAAAGAAGAATCTTTCTACCTGATATTGACTTACTATACAGCTATAGTAATCAAGACAGTGTGATATTGGTGGAGAGATAGGGACATAAATCAATGGAACAGGAGAACCCAGAAATAGACTCACACAAATATGCTCAACTCATTTTTGATGAAGATATAAAATTAATGGAAGAATATCCTTTTCAACAGATGGTGCTGAAGTAACTGGAAAACCTTAGGCAAAAAAAAAAAGAGAAGATCAGCCTAAACCTCACACCTCATATAAACATTAACTCAAAATGGATCATCTATTTAAATTTCAATTATAAAACTATAAAATTTTCAGAAAAACATAGGAGAGAATCTTGGTAATGTAGGGCTAAGCCCTATATTCTTAGTGTTCTTAGACCTGAACACTAAGAGCATGATCTATAAAAGGAAAATTTGATAAATTGAGCCTAATAAAAACTAAAAACTTTTCTGCCGAGAAAGCTCATAAAGACAAAATAACAGAGGATAAACACACAAGTTGCAAACTGGGAAAAATACTTGCACACCACAAATCCAACAAAGGACTAGTATTCAGAATATATAAAAAAAAAAACTCTCAAAATTTAATAGTAAGAAGGAAAAAAATACAATTAGAAAAGAGAATCAGCAGAAGACATGAATAGTTCACCAAAGAGGACACACAGATAGCAAATAAGCATGGGAAAAGTTGTTCAACATCATTACCCATCAGGTAAATGCAGATTCAAACTACAATGAGATATCACTACATTGGTGATCCAAAAGGCTAAAGTAAAAAATTAAAAATCAGTATCAATATCAATATCAAATCGTAATGTCAAAAATTGCCAAGGCTGCAGAGATATGTTGCTGCAGGAATGTAAAATGGTACAGCCACTCTGGAAAACAATTTGCCAATTTCTCATAAAACTGCATATGTAACTACCATACAACCCAGCAATTGGACTCTTGATTATTAACTCCAGAGAAATAGAAATGTAGGTTCATAGAAAAACCTGTACACACATGTTCCCAGCAGCTTTATCTGTCATAGCCAAAAACTGGAATCAGTCTAGATATCCTTCAATAAGTAAAAGGTTAAACTGTGGCACATCTACACCTTGGCATATTACTCAACAATAAAAAAGAACACTGATATACACAATATGGATGAGTTCCCGAGAATTATTCTGAGTGAAAGAAAAGCAATCTGCAAAGATTAAATATTGTATGATTCCACTTATATAACATTTTTGAAGTGACAAAAGCTTTAGAAATGAAGACAGATGAGAGGTTTCTAGGAGTTAGAGATGGGAGGAGGGAGGAGGTGGGCGTGGTTATAAAAGGGAAACATGAGGGATCCTTATGGTGTTGGAACTGTTCAGTATCTTGACTGGGATAGTGGATACATGAACCTACGCAAATGACAAAATTATATAGGATTTATACACACATGCACACACCTACATAATGCACATAATAAGTATAAATTAAAATCAGGAAATCTGAATAAGATCAGTGGACTATATCCATATCAATATCCTGTGATATATCATAGTTTTACCAGAATGCTACCTTTGGGAAAACTAGGCAAAGTATATAAGTGATCTCTCCGTATTATTTTTTACAACTGTATGTGAATCTACAATCTGAATAAAAATTTAAATTTAAAAAGTGCAGGTTGATAGCCAGAAGAGAGAAATTACATGGTGAGAATGCTGAAATATAAATGGTATCACTTTCAAATTTTTAAAGAGAACCAACTCTCATCTGCGGCAACAGGTGACATCACATCACTAAATAGGAAACTTCATTTTTAATCACTTGTTTCAGCCCCTAATCACAATAAAACTTAAACTGCTACCAAGAAGCCCAACAAACATATTTCGAAACACAAAACTTGACTTCCAAAAATAAAATGCCCTCCTGGTGATATTTTCAAAGTCAAAAGGTGGCCTACTCTGTCTTAAGACATGTGGATAATTGCTCCTCAGTTTCTAAGGTCAAAATCCTATACATTTATATGCACAGCATGTGATTTTACAAGCTGGGAAACCTGGAGCAAATCATTAGCTGAACTGTAAACTTAATCACTAGCAAGATAGGCCAGCAGATCTAAGAAAAAATAAAAGGACAAAGAGAAATGCATTTTAATAACCATGAAGGTACTCTATTCTGTTGCTAAGCAGGAAGCTTACATGAAAGGGTGTGAGGTTCAGCTTTGTGGCTACTTCCCCTAAAAGTACGGTCCAAGAACCACCCTGCATCAATCACTTTCCAGATCCCTTGGCTCCCAGCCAGACCAACTAAGTCAGAGTAATGCTTGAAAAAACCACTATGACAAGCTATCAAGTGACTGATACACATGAGTTTCAGAAACCTGCTTATAATTTACTGCTATCTTCTTCCTGCAGAAGAGTGATTTTCATCAGGGATCCATTCTGCCCCTAGGGGATGTTTAACAATGTCCATCTGGAGACACTGTGGTTGTCACAGCTATGGGGGCAGAGGGCCCAGAGATACTGCTAACCATTCCACAATGTACAAGATACCCCCCTACAACAAAGACTTATTGGGCCCCAAATATCAATGGTGCTGAGATTCAAACTCCTGACAGAGAGGGATACTAGCATTGCGTTTAACAAAAGGATCACTAACATACAATTTAAAAAAAAATGAGAGCAAGATTAATAACTTAGAGCTACTAAGTGGATCTGATCTCCAAGGGCAAAGGTAGCTGTTACTCCCTTGATATTCTCAAATCTGATTCATCCCAAGGAAGAAGGTTTTCTTTGTGACCATGTTTTAAGAGCCTCATTTCTGGAGCCATAAAGCCCAAGTTGAAATCACAGTTTTGACACTTGATATCTAATATCTGGGTGACATTAAGTTAGGCAATTACCTTTAGTAAGTCTCTATTATCTGTAAAGGGGAATTAATGACTGTTCTTCACCCTAAGAACTGTTAGAAAAATGAAAATAAATAAGAGATGACTGTCAAAAACCATAGCATGGATCCCAAAAATAAATGTTTTGTTATTACTAATGAACTCTTTCCAATTTTTACTCCAGTCTTTTTATTTCTCAGCTGCCCACAGAGTAAACCATCTTTGTCAGATTAAATTTGGTTACTCTTTTAAATAGTTTCCACTCCTCCAGCACCAGATAAAAGCTGACCTTTTTTTTTTTTTTTTTTTTTTTTTTTGAGACAGAGTCTTGCTCTGTCGCCCAGGCTGGAGTGAAGTGGCACAATCTTGGCTCACTGCAGCCTCCACCTTCCAGGTTCAAGCAATTCTTTCGCCTCAGCCTCCCAGCAGCTGGCATTACAGGCGTGCACCACTACGCCCAGCTGATTTTTGCATTTTTAGTAGAGACGGGGTTTTGCCATGTTGACCAGACTGGTCTCGAACTCCTGACCTCAAGTGATCTGCCCACCTCAGCCTCTCACAGTGCTGGGATTACAGGCGTGACCATTTCTAATTAGCCTGTAAACTTAGTGCCAGCTGGTTTCTCTGCAAATAACACCCCCACTACCAGCTTCTCTATCGGTCCCAAATACTCTCAGGTAACAGATAACTTTAACAAGGAGGAAACCACCACTCCTATTATCCCAGTAGTAAGTGACCTGACCAGCACCAAAGAAATGTTTGAAAGACACATCCTTTAAGAGTTGTTTGCATAAACAAAATGTTTCTCTTAAACGTCCCCTAACCATACCAACTGGATGCCCCTGCTCAAGAATCCAAGTCCAATCGACAAATATTTATTACACACCACTGAAGGCCTGATGATAAAATGGTGAACACACAGACATAGCTCCTGCCTTTAATAACCATGGTTTAGAAGAAAATGTTTCTACATAAAGACTCCAAAACGTACCTCGTTAGATGAAAGAAAACCTGTCTTACCAAAAAAAGTATCACCCAGTCCTCAAGTGGATTTTTGTATGAGCCATCAAAACTGCAGAGGCAGCTGTGCCATAGTGGTTAAGACTATCGAAGCTAATGGTAGATAATGGGCTCTTCCACCTACAGTAAATAATCAGTCACTCTGGGTAATCACTCTGGATCTACTTTGCCCAAAATGCTAAAAAGAGATATTGACATTGACTACCTTATGGGGTTCTTTTGAGAATTAAGTTAGTTTAACAGTACCTGGGGCTCAATTTACAGTGGCTATTTTTATACTTATTACCAAAGGAATTGGGATTTCAAAAACTGGCATCCTGCAGTTCATAATTCTTCAACAAGTCTACAAGAACATCTTTCAGCAGCTTGCAGACACACTGACTTTCCCAAAATATGCTATCTCCTAAAACATTGATAAATTCTTAAATTTTCTGTACTGAAAGCACTCCAATTAGAACTTCCTCCACTATCACACATGGCTCCCAGCAGCATTCATCTACACCTCATCAGCAGTCAACGATAATGACGTGCCACCTATCAAGATAACAGTCTCAATGTAAGAACATCTGTTACATCCCTGCATTAGAAACTGGGAATGAAGGTTTTGAATCGAGTTTGATTCTTATGCTGTATTATATCTACTCTTTAGTTATTAACCAGCCTAAACCCTTAAGATGGTCTTATTAAAAACTGAACAAAGTGAGCCCCAATTTTTATTTCATTCATTAATACACATACATATCAATAATCAATTAAAGGGACCCAGGTACTTTTTTTTTTTTTTTTTTTTTTTTGAGACAGAGTTTTGCTCTTGTTGCCCAGGCTGGAGTGCAATGACACGATCTCGGCTCACTGCAACCTCCCCCTCCTGGGTTCAAGCGATTCTCCTGCCTCAGCCTCCTGAGTAGCTGGGATTACAGGCACGTTCCACCACACCCGGCTAATTTAGTATTTTTAGTAGAGAACGGGTTTCTCCATGTTGGTCAGGCTGGTCTCGAACTCCTGACCTCAGGTGATCCGCCCGCCTCTGCCTCCCAAAGTGCTGGGATTACAGGCATGAGCCACCGCGCCTGACCTAGGTACCTATTTCAGCATTGAAATCACACAGTGGCTCATGCCTGTAAACCCAGCGCTTTGGGAGGCTGAAGTGAGAGGATCACTTGAGCCAAGGAGTTTGAGATGTGCCTAGGCAACAAAGCAAGACCCTACCCCTACAAAAAAATCAGAAGGTTAGCTGGGCATCGTGGTGTGCAGCTACACAGGACACTGAGGCAGGAAGATCACTTGAGCCCAGGATGCTGAGGCTACAGATGACCATGATCATGTCACTGCACTCCAGCCTGGGCAACAAAGCAAGACTCTGTCTCAAAAGAAGAAAAAAAAAATCACATGGTATGGGCTGGAAACCTAGTTTCTACTACTTGAACTAGTTGAATGGATTGGAGAATGTTCCGTAAGCTCTCTCTCTGAGATATACTTTCCCATCTGTAAAATGGAGATAACAATATTAACTACTTCACAGAGCCATTATGAAGACGGAATGAAAACTCTTTCTTCAAAATGATCCAGTGCCTAGCACATTACCAGCAGTTAGTAAATTTGCACTATTATTTTCATAAAGGCAGCTATACAATTATTTTAAAGATTAGCTAAATTTATTTACACTGAAAATGAATATCAGTTTGTATTAATTTACTGAAGAAAAAAAGAAAAAAAACTTAGTGAAATCACACAAACATTTTTCTCATAATGCTAATTTCCACAAGAAACAACACAAAAGTAGGTGAACATCTTACACAGACTATCTTCATTACAGTAAGAAACTGAGTCTTCCCAGGATAGAGGATCAAAAATATTTCAGGAAGTGCTTTGTGTATAATGGCTTACAAAACACTTTGCCTCTCTTTAGATTCAAATGCGTTTTCTAGTTTAAAACTAGCCTCTGATGATCCCCACTGCTCTCAGCTACCTCATGTGCTTTCCAGAGGGTAAACATCTGTAACAACATTCTTGACCTTAAAAGTCATTCTTTCAATTCTGTCTCCGTTCACCATCATTAGGTGATTCTCAGGTTGATTCACCAAAAAATGGCTATGAATGAAACAATTCTTTTAAATCTGTAGAGATGTGTTTCCATGAACAGACTAAAATTAAATGGTTTATGCACAGAAAATCTCCACATTGTCATTCAGGGGATTCAGAAAATTGGTCTTTCAAGGGATAGAGCCAAGCCAGCTGGGATCAAACGCAGGGTAGGATGGAGGATGACAAAGGTCACTGAGATTAAGTTTAATTTTTTTTTTTTTTTTTTTTTGAGATGGAGTCTCACTCTGACACACGGGCTGGAGTGCAATGGTACGCCTCCCTGATTCAAGTGATTCTCCTGCCTCAGACTCCTGAGTAGCTGGGATTACAGGCGCATGCCACCACGCCTGGCTAAATTTTGTATTTTTAGTAGAGATGGGGTTTTGCTATGTTAGCCAGGCTGGTCTCGAACTTTTGACCTCGTGACCCACCCACCTCGGCCCCTCGGCCTCCCAAAGTGCTGGGATTACAGGCCTGAGCCACCGCACCAAGCCTTAAAAAATTTTTAAACATGCAATATATATATCTGAAAAAAAATAGTTGCCATCCGTAAAAACATCAAATTTTCAAGAATAAAATGTAATATTAAACTCATCAAAGTTGGCAAAAGTACTTACTAATTATAAAACAAAGAGCTATCTTTTCATACGGATGTAAAGTAACAAAACACTATTCGTAGAATGCTTCGCATTCTCTCACACTTACATAAGCAATGTCTCCTTTCAAAAACTGAATGGCAGGTAGAAAGGACTCATGCTCTCAAATGACAAGCACTGAGATGGATTTCAAACCTGAAGGCTGGAGTAGGGCTCAAGTTGGGTTTAGACCTTTTTTAAAAGTCAGTTTTTACACTGAAAACTCTTTCTCAAATTCAGCAGCTGGAGGTAGAAATCATTTCAAGTCACTGCATGTTTAGAACAAAAATGGATAGAAGGTCGTAAAATATCTGTTAAAATATTAACATTAATATAAAAATAGCTGCTTCAAGGAATGTTTGTTATTTTGTTGTTGGCAAAGCTTCCAGGCATCTTTGGTCAAAGACTATGGAGTTATTGAGTTAGGACCTGTAAGGAAAATTGAAAAAATCTGACCCTAAAAAAAAAACAAAAACAAAGAACAAGAAACCCGCTCAAAACCCATAAATACTTTCACATCCCATCGCCTTGCACAGCAAAATGCTGTGCTTGGTTAATCAAACAGACTAAGATATATTCACAGAAAAGGGAGACAAGGAGAACCAAAGAATGAATGACAACATCCTTCACTAAATTGTTACTTTAGTTAAATCTGGCCATTCAGTTAACCTTAAATACTAAGCTATGGATAATTTTCCATCTAATAAATACTTTAAGCATAATAATTGAGTTTCAAGACTGACCTTCAGACTGCAAAATGAATCACACTCTGTTACTAAAAAGAATGCAACAGCTGTCCCCATATACCCTGCAGAAAAGCTTAAGTGGGAAAAACTTAAAATATCTTCGTACAAAAAGTATGAGAATAGTTATGTGCAAAATCTCATGATTTGGAGGCCCCTTAACAGAATACTTGCTAAAATAATTCCATGTGTTTCAGAGAGAATGCCCCCCATCATCCGTTTCTCTGACATTCTTGTTTGCAGGTATGTCTCTGTATTATGTCAGTGTTTTTAATTAAATCCAGATTACGAATATTGGCCTTCTCCAGAACTGACAAGGGAAATAAGCTAAATATTAAAATAACAAAAAGAAAATACACACTAAATCACATCTGCAGTTTATGATGGAAATAGTTTAAGAAGGCATGATTGATTTCTGGGGAAGAGTGTGATGCCATCCCTCCTTAAAAACCATCCACCTACAGGAAGATTCCATTTTAAAACAATGTAAATTAGCTTTAAGTAGACTATAATGTTCAAACGAGCTAACGACTCAAGCATACAAACCAGAAATAATAACAACAGCTTTTCATACGGGCAACATAAAAATACTAACGGAGATAACACGGCAACACTTTAATGGTTAAGTTTTCACATTACTGAGTATGTAAACATGTCACTATCATGTTAAAATTTAACTTTGCTAACACGTTAGACATGTACAAGTTAGGGTCATGGATATATAACACAATGATCGCTTGAAGAGAGCCCACTCGCCAAATCTGGGACAATCAATTTGAACAGCAAAATAGCAATAGTAATATATTATAACCCACTGAATAAGGCAAGAATACACGAGCCCCAATGATAAAGTCAACGAATAAATAAATAAATAACTAGAGGAGGAAATAAAGTGCTTCTTTCCAGTAGAATGACAACAAAGGTACAGAAATACATATATAGAAATCAGAGTTAGAAAACCACCACTTGGCAACCATCATAGTAATTATCAAAGTATATAGTTAATGCCCAAAGGTTCGATGAAAAATAGGGTATTTACACACATTCAAAGTATCATCTTGCAAGTCACTTTAACTTGAGAAAACATTATTAGCTTTACAGTTGAGAAATTTTTACAAACTGGCATCCACTGCCTCCTGATATGCACTGAGAAAAACACAATATCACTAATAATTATTCCTGCATGACCCAAATAAAATCACAAAGAAATATCAGGGAAACCTAATTTGAGGGACATTCTGCAAAATAACTGCCATATACTCTTCAAGATGTCAGTTTCATAAGATTCAAAAGACAGACTCAGGAACAGTTCCAGATTAAGGGAGACTAAAAAGACATGACAACAAAATGCAATGTATGATCTGGCTTGGGAAGAAATCTCCTACAAAGGACATAATAGGAACAAAGAGACAAAGGCTGAGATTGAAACTTAGAATAAGGATTGAGAGAATAAAATCATACCAACACTGAACTTCTCAATTCAGATAATTACACTTTTGTTATGTAAGAAAATACCCTTTTTCAGCCAGGCGCGGTGGCTCAAGCGTGTAATCCCAGCACTTTGGGAGGCCACGGCGGGCGGATCACAAGGTCAGGAGATCGAGACCATCCTGGCTAACACGGTGAAACCCCATCTCTACTAAAAATACAAAAAAATTAGCCGCGCGTGGTGGCAGGGGCCTGTAGTCCCAGCTACTCGGGAGGCTGAGGCAGGAGAATGGCGTGAACCCGGGAGGTGGAGCTTGCAGTGAGCCGAGATCGCGCCACGGCACTCCAGCCTGGGCGACAGAGGAAGAGTCTCTCTCAAAAAAACAAACAAACAAACAAACAATTTTCCTAGAACAGAAATAGAAAATTATTTAAAAGTAAAGGGGCATAATACGTCTAAAACGTCACTAATAAATACACACACACACACACACACATACATACACACAGACAAAGATTTAAAAATTAGTGAATCTAGATCAAAAGTATACAGATGGTTTTTGTACTTTTCTTTCAACTTTTCTCTAAGCTTGAAATTATAAAATAATACAAAGGTACTCCAAAACCTCTTCACAGTATAGAGGAAGACATGAATAATTCACCATCACATAATACCTATTTTAGTGCCTTCTATGTCTTTGACTTTGGCTCTATGTTTGTTGTTTTTTGGTTTTTTTACTTCAACTTACTTTAATCCATTTTGGTATTCTCCAGAGCTCTCTGATTGAATCTATAATGTTGTCCCTGTGAAAAATTAGATGTTAAGTAATGTTTCTCTAATATCTTTGCATTTCCAGGAATGTGACCTCACCAATATAGATGAGTGGTGTATTAATTTTTGTTTAAGAATAAAGAATATATGCAAAGACACTCTGAGGTCTTCGTTTTTGCCCTAAATAAATATGGATGATTTAACCATCAGCCTTTTTTTTTAACTTACTGAAAGCCATCATCCGTAATCAAGGTCTGGTAATATATGGCATAGAATTTGCAAAACAACGGTAGTCAAACCACGTAATGTGATTACTGTCCAAAACTACCACACAGTAATCAAAAGGTTAAATAGCGGCTCACATAAAAAGTTCCCAGAATTTCATGAATTGATAAAGGAACTTCCTTTCTGGTGTGTGTCTGCATTTGGTTTGGTTTTTTGTTTTGTTTTCCTAGCCTAAAGAAATCTGAATACACTTCAAGACTGGGGACATGTTTGTAAACAGTACACTGGGAAATCTCTAAGTGAGAAAATCTTCAAAGTTTTGCTGGACTCTTTATTCTTAGCATGTGTTTTTCACTATGTCTAGAGCTCCTGTTAAACTAGTTTAATGGCTCTTAGTTAGAGCTAAGAAATGATTGCCAGGGGCTTAGAAATCACAGCAGAGTATCGTCCTGTGAATTTTGTTTTTCAACTTACCTTCTCTCCTCACCAAGGGCTGAAATTGTCTTACCAGGCTGAAGTGAGTGTTTGATGATGGCATTAAAAAATATATATATATATATGCTATGGTTAGACTTTAAAAATAGTCTTCCGAGATAATGCTTAAGTGGAAAACAATCAGAAAATAAGAGATGTTTCCTCTTACTAGTGGCGCACACAAGATATTAGTAGCGCACACAAGATGCTTCACTGGTTTGCTTGATCGTCCATGAACACTGTGCGCTGTTTGACTTCGTCCCTAATCAAAGCTTCACTTAAAAAAAAAAAAAAAAAGTCCAGTCCTCTTCTGATCAATTCTCTAACAGCAGAAAAATTCCAGGATACAGAGAGTCTATGAAGCAAACATGTAATCAATTGTTTACACCCAATTAAGCAGAAAATAAAACCCTTCTATTTGGAAGAAGATTATCTATAAGACACAAATTTGAAAAGAAACAGAAAATGGAAAGGCTAGTTAATGTAGTTCAAAATAGTTTAGGGCCATGGCTAGCTAGGACGTACATACCCAGCAATATGTCTTGCGTCAAACAGCCCTGCCTGTTAACTCCCCATCTTCCTGATTGAAGCTTCCTGTCTTTCCACCTTTGACTTCTGCAGATCCTAACAGCAGTGGAGGTGGCAAGGGGCAGGGCGGGGAAGGCATACAGGACAAGTTGTAGACCATCCAACATCAGACATCAATATCCTTGAACACTATCCTACTGACTCCTAGTCACTGATCACTGCAACGATTTCCCCATGATCTCAAACCAAAATATTCAATAAAACAGAAATACTCTCTACAAAAAAAGGCATATACAAATATAGGTAAGTAAATGAACTACTAGGTAGTCCTTGAGACTTGAAAACTCAATGCAGAAAGGTTTACTTTAGTGTGTCTCCTCAAGTAGCCACAAAAAGTAACAGTTTTATCCTCCATCTCCTATAAGAGGAGGGTTATGGTTATAATTTCTCCACCTGAATCCACTTACCCACTTTTTTTCCTCAGAAGGAAGATAGTTCTTCTGATCTAAAATTGGAAGGAAGGATCGAGCAGGAATAGTGAAGTTATCTTCCAAGTTATCTAAACTGTGGGATAACTTTTCCATGATAGGTTCTCCTCTCTCTTTCTCCAAGCAGTATGTGACATGTCAGGGGGTGGTGCTCGAGTTGTCCTGGGTCAGTGTCCAGGGTTTCCCTCTCTCCCTGTGTGTGCATGTGGTGTCTTCCATCTACCTGTGGTCCATTCTGAAGGCACCATAAGTGTGAGAAAATGACTATCAGTGTAGCTGGCTGAATAAGAATCTACCCTGCCTATCCCAGGTCTGTATTAAACAGGTCCCAAGATTTAGACACAACAAAAAGGTGGTGAAAGGTGAGGTAACACATGCCTATAGTCCCAGTTACTCAGGCTGAGGCGGGAACTTCACTTGAGTCCAGGAGTTCAAGTCCCTAGGGAGCTATGATAGTGCCACTGCACTGTAGTCTGGGTGACAGAGCAAGACCCTGTCGAAAGAAAAGAAGAGAAGAGAAGAGAAAAGAGAAGGAAAAGAGTGACTCTATAAATGCTCCACTGTATTGGTGGATCCAAACTGTGTTGTCCAATATAGCACTACCATTGATAAAATGGATAGTCTGACCTTTAACATCTGGCCTTTATTGCAATTGGTGTAAACATACTGGGGTTAAATGTGAGGGGATAACAATGAAGTAGGATACCAAGACTGCACATACATGAGTCCTCACGTGAATTAATGTGCATATGTGCATATAGAAAAAGAAATTTAAAAAAAAAACACCAACAGCGGCTAGCTCTTGGGGGCAGAAGTATGGATAATCATTTTTGCCTCTTTCCAAATATTCTACAGTAGTAAAAAAGAAATCCACACAGGTGATTTTTTGAAACAAAAAGCAGAATAGAGATCTGCAGTCAACATTCAGAATACATTGTGCCCAGTGTCTGCTTCTAAGCAAACTATCATAGTTTACCCTGTCATATGATTTATGAAATTTACAAACTGAGTGAAAAGACAGCAAAAACCTCACCTCTACACCTCATCTACTTGTATTTTCATAAAAGAGCATGATTTTCAAATTGGCAGAGTGAAATAAATGACATTTTACTACAGCCGACAATGAAAGCAAACACCACATGTCAAGATTATTTACCAAATGCACATTCAGGACAGATCTGTAAGTGACTCTGGGCAGGAGAACAGGTACTCTGATTAAACTTGAGGCATCCCACTTTCCTTAGCTTTAACCATGTTTTTCCCCCTGGGGTTTTCTTTTGCTAGGGGAATTTTAAATCTGTCAGGAATCCAATTTGAAGATCACTCCCCTTAGAGTTTAGTAGTAATGGCAAGTGGAAAACTTGAACCACAATGTAGCCTTGTACCTGCTTTTTCAAATCAAAAAGAGACGAGGCCCTTGAAAGGTAAATAAACTTCATGCCCTTAAAGAGAATTTCAACTTTTCCAAAGTAGAAAAGTTAAAATATCATTCCAATTATGTGGACATTCTTCACCTTTCTAAACACATCAAACCATTGCCAGCCCTGAAGTCTCTGTGTAAACTGGTCCTCCACCAAGGACAACATCCTACCAAAACAAGCAAAAAACTTGTAGCTTCCCACTTTTCTTGATGCACCTTAAATGCAATCTTGAAAAGAACTTCCATAGTCTTTCTTCTAGGCAGGTCAACTCTATCAAAACTTTCCTCCACATGACTTGACACAATTTCTAATCATTTAATGCATTTGTTTGTTTATATAACTTTTGCTATCTTCCCCACCAGACTTAATTCCCTGAAGGCTGACCCAACATATGCTCAGATAAACTTATAATCTTAATATTCATTTCACCGAGCTGGTATACCATGTGCCTTCATATTAAGTGAAGCACACTAACTTTAACCCAATTACTAAATCACTATTCTGCCATTTACACCATTTGATTGGAGTAACATAATTATCAATTTAGCAACCATAGAGCTAGGTTTCAAAAGGGGGATAAAGAAACGGCTCAGGAGAAAAAAGGTAAAACTCCCAAAACAATTTAGCAGAGTCAAGAAGAAAAAGGTGACTATAAATGTCCTAAGTATGTCATGGATTTTCCAATGTCTTCTGCCATTTTAAACCACCAAAAGCTTGTAAGCAAAGAAAACGAGCATACAACTAAGAATGTTGTACACCTGTAATCCAACACTTCGGAAGGCCAAGGTGGCAGGATTGCTTGAGGCCAGGAGTTCAAGAACAGCCTGAGCAACATGGTAAGACCCTGTCTCTACAAAAAAACAAAAACAAAAATTAGCTAGGTATGCTGGCACGTGCCTATAGTCTCAACTACTTGGGAGGCTGGGGTGGGAGGATTGCTTAAGCCTGAGAGGTAGACGCTACAGTGCACTGTGATTGTGCCACTGCACTACCAGCCTGGGTGACAGAGTGAGACCTGGCCCCACTCCACCCTGCCTTCCAAAAAAAGAGCGACTTTGACAAGGTAACTATTTCAACCCATAAAAGGTATCTCAAACTTTATGACACGTATTTTTATATTAATCTCATTTCTGGCCCTGTTTTATATCCTAACACACAGATACTATTTTTTTGCCCCCATGGAATTCTTATTGACTCTTACATATTCCTGTGAGCTATTTTAATTCCTTTTCTGGAACGAGAGGAGTTTTGAATTACTAAATAAGGTCTCTTACTTTACAGGTATTTTTAGAGGACATCCTAGCAGGAGAAGTTATTCCACCTGGAACAATCTAGGAAAAGTTTCTGGAGGACAGGACTGTGGAGAACCACAGGGAAGGGCACACAGAAACAAGGAACATCAGGAGCCTCACCAGTACACAGGTGACAAAGGACCTGATGTATTAATAAGACCATAAGTGGAGGGGTGGTTTGGTCAGAAGACAGTGCATGGTGTTCAGCAAATAATTTTTTCATCATTATTCTAAGCTTCTTCAAGTTACATTGTAAACATAAACCTTTACGATGATAATTAAAGTTAAAAGGAAAAAGTCCCCAAGGACAGACACCCTGGAGGCCCAGCCCTGAACACCTCACCTGTGTGAACCGCCACAGTATTGAGCTGTTGGTGACCATCTGTGCATGTCACCAGCCATAATGAGAAGTTCTGAACACAGGGGTTGAAGGTTGCAAAGTGAGCTCTGTCTGCTAAGGAGAAGAGTGGCACTGGGGTAACCATTAAGCATCTAGTAGAATCCCCAGCCAAGATGGCAGAGGCCTGAGATGGCAGCAGAGGAAATGGAACATGAAGGCTGAATACTGAAGGAGATTTTAGAAGAAGAACAGAGGAGAATGGGGCACCCATTTAATCAGCAAATACCTCATGTGGGTCTAGTCTTTTTAGAAACACGTATGATACAGAAACAAACAAAAACATGTACTCTAGACTACTCAATCCAATGCGAAAGACAGACAGGTGAACAAGCAGTGGCAACACAGTTACAAGGATTCAAATCCAGAGACGAATACTCTGAATTAAGAGGCCAACTAGCATGATGTGCAAGGTATTTAGATATGTAATTCTAAGACATCACTTTTGACGTTCATGGAAGTATGCATGACTTTTGTAGAAAAACAAAAGAAGTGAGATGGCACACAGCTTAAATAAAAGCCCTTAGTACCTCATACTAACTCTGCCACCAAGGCAGAATTTTGACAAATCATCATCTCCAAGATCAATGACCCATCTTTCAAATTTAATTAAGAGCAACTCCATAGTAAATGCTTTCACCTAATTTCAAAATATGTCATCTCAGAACAGTATAGTTTCCGGGACATTTTGGCTTCCCAAAACAGAGTACAAATCTATTTAACAAACCTAGCCTTTTAGCAAGCAATTCCAGCTGAGCAAGTCCCTTTTCAGAGGAAACAACTTCCCAACTAGTCACTGGAATTGTGTAAACAACACACGCAATTGACCAACCCACCATTTATAATTTACCCCAATACTCTTTAACTATATTTCAAAATGCCCAGTGATTTTTCCATTCAGAAAGTTGTTCCCAGTTTTTGTTCTCAGAAAATGAAAGACTTGACATGTATTTTCTTTAAAAGGGGGTATACTGTCAGTTGTAATGGCATGTAACTAGGAGTCAATCAAATGTAGAACTCTCTTCCCATAAGCTCTTACCTCCAGCATGAGACTCTATGAGGAAAAGCAGTAGCTCTGCTATACACGGGTCTAGTTATATACATGATGACTGGAACTGAAAGAGTTGGGCAGGACTGTCAGGGGAACCAAAATGTCAATAGTGTTGAGGTTGGGAAACACTATTATGGAGGAATACAGATCTACAAAGTATATCAGAGCCTGTGATTTTCCAACTGTGTCCCATGGTTCTGAAGAGGCTCATCAGGCACCATCTAAGACAATGAAAAGGAAGCCAAGAGGATAGGTATCTGGGCTAGGGTTCTCTCTTCATTTCTATATATAGGAGGGAGAGGAGAGGAAGGAAGTTGTGTAAATGTATTTGAGGAAAGTGTTCTTTACCTAAAATAAATCTAGTCAACTTCATAGAAGCTTTTATCACATTCACTATATTACTAACTTGCTCATGGAAAACCCAAATGGCTAGAAAAACCTCCTTTAGAAAACAGGACCTTTCAGATCTGCACGCAGTGACGGTGAAATGGTCTATTTGGGTCCCTAAACAGCGTCCAGCACATCATGAAGGTTCGTCGATTGCTGCTGTGTTGCATGTTTGTAAACTCACAGTCGTCTGACTCACCACCTGTGATTCTACCTGGGAGGCTGGCAAGGCAGATGTTACCACCACCATTGTTCTCTCTTTTAAGATTAAAACCATTTTATTTTGTCTCTAATACATTTCTCCCCAAGTTGATAGATGCAGTAGTAACCAACAGTAAAATAGTCATGCATACAATTCACCTTCTCACAGAGAATCATGACTTTACAAACACAGACTTACAATCTGTCGGGAAAGAAGAAGGCTGTTTTTACAGAGCAAGCCCCTTGTAAACCTGACTTTGTTACAAAGTACTGTTCTTTTTATATAATGTTAAATTTGATGTGCTTAAATTTTATTAAACATTTTTATATCTGGAAAAAAAAACTCCTTGTAAAATGATAAGGACAGGGCCACAAATGATATTAAGAATGCCAAGAGGGTAACAAATGAGTGGAATGAAGATCAATAGGGACTATAACAAAATTTAAAATTAAAAAAAAAAAAAGACAGCATAGCATGGTCTCTCTAAAAGTACAGTAGAAACTGACCCCATTGGAAATCTCCTGGGATAAAGAGACCCAAATCTCTATCACTCCAACTCCCACTACTGATTACTACTCTGAATGCTAATCCACGTTACCGTGTCCATAGGACAAATATTTACAACCAAATCAATCAAGTCTCCCCCTCTTCTCCTGTATCCCAAGATTTCTGGCTAAACATTTCATGCAATCACATTCTCCTTCTTTTAGCTCTTCTTCGCATTAAATGGCTTCATACCTCATCACCTGGCCATAGGTCTCCTTTTTTTTTTTTTTGAGACAGGATTCGCTTTGTCGCCCAAGCTGAGGGGCAGTGGCGCAAACACAGCTGACTGCAGCTTCAACTTTCCAGGCTCAAGCAATCTCCTTCCTCAGCGCCCCCAACAAGTAGCTGGGACCACAGGCCTACACCAACACACCCAGCTAATTTTTGTGTTTTTTGTAGAGATGGGGTTTCACCATGTTGCCCAGGCTGATCTCAAACTCCTGAGCTCAAGCAATCCACTTGCCTTGGTCTCCCGAAGTTCTGGGATGAGCCATTGTGTGTGGCATGAGCCATTGTGCGTGGCTGGTCCGTTGCTAAATGTATTTTAAAATACAAATTCTAGAAAAGGTATCAGTGGGGAGATGGTCTAAAAATTTTACATTTGTCAATTTCTTAATCTGTCAGCCTCTAGCAATAAGACTCTAGTTTCTTATTAACTGTTATTTCCCCAGCACATCAATTATGCCTGGTATTTGATAAGCACTCAATAAATATGTGATGAACAGATGAATTTAAAAATCCCTGCTAGTTTGCCAGATGTGACAATTGTATTACTGGAGCGAAAAACTAGTGGTGCTGTCTCATGACACATGCAGTAAAGCTGCATACAAAGGGACCTGTCAAAGGAACCATCACTAGGTCATTTTTGAAGTGAATAGTTCATGTGAAAAACCATAGGCTGTAGTGAAGACAATCCTTGGTTCAGGTTTTGACATTCTCAGTTGTAAAAGGAATTTTGATTTATTTCATTATAATGTAAAGGCTTATTAAAAAGCACCATATTAAGATTGTATATACAGACGGAGCTGAGCTATGATAAAAATATACATACAGATAGTAGAAGGATATAAACCCTAAAATCCATTAGGAAAGCAAGAATGTCCACTCTCACTATTCTATTCAACACTGCACTGGAGGTTCTAGTTACAGCAATTAGGCAAGAAAAAATAAAAGGCATATAGATTGCAAAGGAAGAATTAAAACCACCTCTGCTTGCAGATGACATGCTCTTGTATATAGAAAATTATTTAAAATCTGCAAAACAACTATTAGATCCAATAAACTAATTCAGCAAAGTTTCAGAACATATCCCTGTCATTAAGTAACATATGACTGAATAAAATTCAGTTTTTGGATTAATCTCATTTAACCCAAAAATGAGATTAAGAAAACAATTTCGTTTAAAAAAAATCAAAAAGAATAAAATATTTAGGAATAAGTTTATCCCCCAAAATACAAGAATTATACACTGAAAACTAAAGAAAACCATAGAAAGAAAGGAAAGAAGACCTCGATAAATGGGAAAAGACTCCCATGTTCCTATATCAAAAGACTTAAAACTGCTCTAATATTGCAGTGTGAGCTGATCATGAAGCAGAGAAAAACACAGCCTAGAAGCACAGCAAGAAATCTGTCTCTCTAGGTTTTTATTGCCTTGGTAATCAACACTCAGGGTGTCTGATCACCACGTAAAGTGAACAGCATTATAGTCCTGCAGCTCACACTGTCCAATGACTTTTCTGAGGAATTTTTACAACTTTGGTTCATTACTTATCAAAAAAGGAAATGCGGTTAATGTCACAGGATTTGTTCCTAGTAAATTTATATTGGTTCTTAAAAATCATTACTTTCCAGTTTTTTATACTCTTGATTAGATTTACTTCCTGTTAATATATAGAAGTACTTACAAACACCAAGGAATTCTAGTATGCATAGGTCAGTAATCTTATAAAATAAGATGCCTTACTAGTAAAACCGTGTCAGTTGATGCATGTAATAAACTATCAAAGCATATTAAAATATTCTGTACTCTCATTCCAAAAATATAGGACGGTTCCATTGTGTTTTATACACCTGGGGGCCAGACAGTGGCTTGTGCCTGTAATGCAAGCACTTTGGGAGGCAGAGGAGGTAGGATGGCTTGAGCCCAGGAGTTCGAGACCAACCTGGGCAACATAGTAAGACCTCATCTCTACTAAAGATAAAAAAATAAAATAAGCTTAGCCAGGCATGGTAGTACATGCCTGTAGTCCCAGTTACTTGGGAGACAGAGGCAGGAGGATGGCTTGAGCCTAGGAGGTTGAGGCTACAGTGAGCCCTGATTGTGCCACTACACTGCAACCTGGGTGACACAGCGATACCCTATCTGTCTTAATGAAAACCAAAAACAAACCAAAAACAACCTGGGGAGATGTCAAGTCACAACCAAAATAGAAATGCAAACTAAAAACAAACAACAATAAAAAAACACTGGTGTTCACATTTTGTATTGCTTATCCTGACTCAGAAATCAATAATCAAACAGAACCCAAAAGAAGAGATAAAAGAATTAAATCCTACCAGCTCATATAAATCCTACCAGCTCATATTTACTATCGCTATCGTGTGGGGAAGCGATAGGTCCACTGCAGGGCAAATGGACCTATCACTCAGAAGACTTGTCAAGACTTCTGAAATTAATTTCTTTCCATGTGACATAGCAAATTCCCCAATATTCATAAAAGGCTCCATCAATAAAACAGAAAATCTTAAGTGTTTCAGTGAGTTTGGGTGATAAATGTCAGAAATATGAACAACAATTCTGATACCCTAACACTTCTTGAGAAAATTATCTCATACAAAAAATCCCAAATTTAACAACAGAGATCTCAGGAAGTACTTCTCTCACTTAATGAGCCTTGGCAGCATTTCAAATTAAACACTCTATTGTGCGAGGAGCTAATTATGTTAAGATTAAACTCAAAGAATGACAGGGACATTTACTGTACTCTGAGTAATTATGCTGGCCTTCTATATTCAAAAATACAACTTACTCTTCCTAATTCTGAAAGGTCGCTAACCCAATATATTCCACAACACACACAGTTTGTTCAGAGTTTAAATACCTTGGAAGCAAAGAGAAGACTTTTTTCTTTTACCAACTAGCATGCATTTTACATTTTCTCCTTTTTACTGTCATCATTTTCATTATTTCAGTCTCATTGCATCACAAGCTTCTGTATGCAAACATGTTAACATCCCATGAGCATGTTTCCGATGTGCAAGTAAGCAGTTACTACTTTTTCTACCAAAGCATACACAAAAACTATTGAGATTTAATCTGTTTAGTATGCTTGCATTAACCACTCAATTATGATAAATTTCTGTGAATTGGTTGGTCAGCTGTTTCCCCCGCTTTCTGGTCTAATGATAAACTACACAACAACCACATGTAGGCACCGTTGTGGCTTCTCTCTGGTTTACTTATTAACCCTCTGCCGGTAACCTAAGCATTTGCACCAGTTAAAAACCCTAAATTAACTTCTGAGGGCCAGGCCAGGCCAGCATTCTCAAACATCTCTCCACTGCTGCAGAACATCCATGTTCTTAATACTTAGAAAATAATAAATATCCAAATGCTAAGGCATGCTTCTGTGCTCCCTGCATAACCAAAGTAGTCCAAAATATGTAAATAAAAGCCAGAAACTGTGGACTTTAAAATATAATTTTTCTTCCCTGCAAATTAAAATGTAAAATATTCTTATATTTAGACCCAGAAATTGAATGTCTGGAGTGCTACACTTTAGAAACAAAAGAATTAAAAAGGAATGCAAAGATTGCGCAAGGCAAAGACCTCAAATCCTCCTCCACAAAAATGTAAGCCTGAATTACAGGCAGTATTTCTTAATGTCAAAAAAAAAAAAAAAAAAAAAAAAGGAATAAAGGGAGAACCGGAGAACCACAAGAACGAGAATGTTCAACACTTTATGACCTCACTCTGTTACAGACTACTGAAGTTAAGTAAATACATTATGACAAATTCAAAAAATGTAATATTTTAGGCAGATAAATGATATTAGGTAGAAGTACATATATTGGTAAAAAAAATGAATTACTATTAAGTGGTAGTGGGGAAGGAGGAGGAAGCTAGTTATATTAATAGAAGGGCTTATACCTTACACAATGTGATCCCATTGTTTTGTATATAACATAGTCTCGTTTGTGAAATAAAAACTTTGGAAACTTCTGTACTCAACATTGGGAGGTGGTCCAGTGATAATGTGAGGGGGAGTAAAGATAGAAATTGAGCAGGATAATCTCATTTCTACTTTACGTTATTTAAATTTCCACAATGTCTATTACTTGAACTCTTAAAAATGCCAGGTACTAATAACCTCAAAAAAGTTTACTAATGTATCCTCTCAATTTTAAAAATTTATCATTAAACATTTGGAACCAACGCTTTTCTGATTTTGTACCTCATAAAACTAACATACTTGTGAACTATTTATGTGAAATGCTATTTAAATTGCTATCTGGATTAGAAGAGAAAAGAACTTGTTTTTTTGTTTGTTTGTTTTTTCTGAGACATAGTTTCATTCTTGTTGCCCAGGCTGGAGTACAAGGGTGCGGTCCCGGCTCCCTGCATCCTCCACCTTCCAGGTTCAAGCAGTTCCCCTACCTCACCCTCCTGAGTAGCTGGGATTACAGGCATGCGCTATCATGCCCAGCTGATTTTTTTGTATTTTTAGTAGAGACAGGGTTTCACCATGTTGTCCAGGCTGGTCTCAAACTCCAGACTTCAGGGGATCCGCCCACCTCGGCCTCCCAAAGTGCTGGTATTACAGACGTGAGCCACCACGCCCAGCCCGGAAAAGAAATTGTTTAACCTAGTTTTGTTATGCATACTAATTATTACTTTTTAAAAAAATAAGTTTGTATTGAGCAAAGTTTAGATTTATAGAGAAGTTGCTGCTAAAACAGTACAAAGAATTTCCATATATCCCTGACCCAGCTTCCCCAAATGTTGACTGTGGCCCACAGCCACAGTACAATGATCAAAACCAGGAAACTGACACTAGCATGACACCATAAACTGAATGAAAAATCTTATTTGAATTGTACTAGATTTTCCCTTAATGTCCTTTTTCAATTCCAGCATCTTATCCAGGATCCCACATTACATTTAGCTGTTATTTCTCCTTAGCCCTCCCCAATCTATAAGAAGTTTTTCAGTCTCCTTTCTCTCATGATCTTGACAAAGGAGTCCAGATCACTTACGGTAGAATATCCCTTAATCTGAAGGTGTATGATGTCATCCCAGGATTGGAGTACAGTTATGCATTTTTGTCAAGAATACTACAGAAGTCATGTCATGTCCCTTCTAATTACTACTTTTAATTGTAAACACTTCTTTCACTGACTGATATTGGGCTACCAAATACTCAAATCTTGAAGGCTTTATTTGTAATGTGCTTTTATTTATTTATTTATTTATTTAAAGAAAGACTGCCTTTAGTCAATCATGATTAAGATTTTCAAAAGTAGAGACTGGATTTCAGTTATAAGGTTTCCCCAGTGGGAAACCAGTGAGGCCCAGTTGGGTCCCTCACCTTGGGTTCTTATCAAATTGGGTCAAAAATGAAACGGAGTGCAGCCTATATCTCATCTTCATTCCAGGCAGAAAGTGGGAGTAAAAAGAATATATATCCAACCGCCTCTGCAAGCTTTGTTCTCCAGTTACATCTCTGCGAGAAATGATGGCACTCTTAAAAGAAGGAACAGAAAGACCTCAGCAAAGGCATGAAGACGGCCTATAAAGTGTGTGCCGTGTGTGTGTGTGTGCTGTGTGTGCGTGTGCATGTGTGTGTATAGCTGAGGCATGACTCCAAGCAGACAGCCCTCTATCTGATAGATGTCTGAATCGTCAGCTACCCAAGTCCCAAAATATAAATACAAAGCAAACATCCCTTTCAAGCCGCTAGGTACTCTTCATTTTGAAACACTTCCCAGTTTCCCTTATGTATAAAGATGGCACTTAACTGATTAATCAAGTAGCCTGTATAGTTAACATTAAAAACATTATGATTCCTTTAAAAGAGAATCCTCTCTCTCTCAAAACGTTTTGCCTTGCAGATGGAATCAAGTACTTAGAACACCATCCCCAGGCAGCACCAGGGCCCTCCTGAAACAGCTCCTTGAATGGTATCAACAGGAAATACCTCCTCAAGTGTCAGTTGCAGAACCAGAATGTGGCCTAGAAGAAGGCTGAAGCCTCTATTAACACTCTTGATATTCTAAACAGGTCTGTGCTTTGACATATGACTTCTACACACTGAAAAGAGTAGAAACTGAGAAGAGGGATCAAAAGCTAGAGCAAAAGATTTCCTGAGATCTTTATCCACTCTGAATCTCCCTTCTTTAGATAAGAGCTCACGGCAGAGAAAAGGGAAGAGCGAGAATTTCTAAAGAAAACAGCTTTCTGTTCCTGCTCATCCCCATATACCTGATGGAGTCCTAGACTAAGTGGGACTTAACAGGTTTGCTTCTCTTCTTCCCTGCTTTGTCTCCAGCTCTACATAAGACAAATTTTGTGATGCCAGATTTACTCAACGCTGGAGCAATGCCATGGTGAAGAAGTCTTGGGACTTCAGTTATGGGTATGGACTTACATCTCTGGTTAAATTAGGGCAGGGCTTCTCAACCTCAGCTCTGTTAATATTTTGGGCTAGATCATTCTTTGTTGTAGAGGACTGTCCTGTGCTTTATGTTTATGGCGTCCCTGGACTCCTCCCACTAAATGTTAACAGCACACTCCCCCGTTCCAAAGCCTAACAATCAAAATTGCCTTCAAACATTGCCAAATGTTTCCAGGGAGAAGGAGACCCATTCCTTGTTGGGAATCAACCACCTCTGTCCTAGATCAATTTCTACAAATTTAAAGGGTTGAGTATCTGTGTTTATGTGTAGAAAAAAAAAAGGAAGAAAAGAAAAAGGAATGGTGGGTATTTAAGTGAAAAGAAAGACATTTACCTCTCTGCTTTAAAATGTACCCCATTCCAGTGGAAGTCACAAAGTTGAAATTATCCTGGCACCTTTAAATACTCAATTTATCATCTCCACTGAAAAGACATTTGCATTGGCTAGATAAATTGTGGGGATAAACATATTTGGTAAGACGTGGTCAACCATGAGAGCATGAGCCTCCCAAAGGAGGTTGAGGGGATCCAGCAAATGCTTTTAGGCCACCCTAAAGTCTCAAGGTACAAAAGAGAAAGAAACAGGGGTAGTGCCTGCTGATTATACTGTCTGGGGAGGGCTCAACCTGGAAAGATAAGGTGACAATCGAGGAAATGGTGCAGGCTCAATGGGATGCACTCTGGATTCTTGTGGCCCTGAGAGTCTGATTTGAGCGTCTTTTACCAGGATCCTGTAACTAACTGCATTTTACAGTTTCCATATCAAACTATAATAATACAAAACAGCTAACATTTATTTTGTGTCAAACACTGTCCAGTACTTGATTCAACAGGAATAATCCAATTCAATCCTCACTGCTCTACTGAACAATTTTACAGAGGAAGCAACAGGGCAGTAGGAGGTTGAGTCTCTTGCCTCCTATCTCACAGCCAGTAAGAATGGGAGCTGGGACATAAACCCAGAAAGGCAGCCTCAGCACCCTGATCACTTAGCTAATCATTTATACTGTGTCAACTGAATTGAACCATCATTCAGTTTTTCTTATATCAGAGAGCTAATGGTAAAAAATAAATAAAAAATAAGCAGAGAATACAGTGGAAAAAAACTACCCCTCCCCCCAATTACCCAATTCCACACATTACCAATTTATTTTCCTCAAAAATACAATATTGTATAACATTAAAAATAAATGCCAAATGCAACCCATAATCCATCCTATAGTATTTTTCTTCTTTTCCAACAGCTATCTAAAAGTAAGAAATGCTGCAAATGCCCAGAAACAATAGAACCAACAGCCATACAGTCACTACTATAGTTAAACTAAGATTCCATATTTTGCTATGCCTATATTTTTTTGCTACTATATTTAAAATAAGATTTCATATTTTTCTATTTCTGTATCAGATGTTTGAATATTTAAGATATGACATCTTATAAGTAAAGCTAAAAATGTATCCACATTGATCTGCTGGTCCTATTCATTCATTTTAGTAGTTGCATGGTCTCCCAAGGTATGAATAAACAACATCAAATTCACCTATTGCCTGGTGAATGTCATTGAGGTTGTAGCCAGTTTTCCGCTTACAAACTGCTGTTACAAATATTCTTGTACATGTCACCCAGGTTACATGTATCAAAATTTCTCTAAATTACAAATGAAATTACCTGATCCTAACAGCATGGAAATCTTCAACTTTACTGAATATATACAGCTCCCCAAAATGGTTGTACCAATTTACTCCTGCCCAATGGCTCTTCAAAAAAAAAGAAAAAGAATCACATTTTTTACAGCTCTAATTCATTCTTACACTCTGATGGGCCTGACCTACAATCAACTCTTTAGATTTTTTTCTAGATGGATCTCAAAGGTAAAATGTATTTTCAAGGAAAGCATCTTCCTATCCAAATGTAGTGGTTTTAAAAGGCTGGGTATTTTACTTTGATGGCCATGACTTCTGGATTCTTCTGGGAATATATGGACTGGACATGTAAAAGATTCATATCCAAACTGGCCCAAAGATTGCTCACCTTTCAAAAAGAGCACACTAGCACAGCTCACTAAGGCAGATGGCTTCAAAAGCTCCCTAAGTGAAATTGCTGGAGATTTCTAAGAGAAATCCCTAAGACAGAACTGAAACCCTTTCCATATACATGACAATACACTGTACAAATGGTCATGAAAAAAAAAAAATTGTGGTTAATATTGAGTGAGCACATACTCAGGGCCAGGCAACACAAGCACTAGCTAGCTATCTCATCTTATTGCACCGGCAAGACATTCTCAGAGTTATGATTCCCACTTTACAGATGGGGAATTTGGAGTTCGGACAGACAAAATAAGCAACTTGTCCAAGATCACAAGTTACTGAGCCTAAGAGCCAAACACTGGAACCAATTCATTCTGACTCCAGAACCAATGTTCTTTCTCCTTTTCATTTTTGAAGAGGCTGGGTCTCACTGTGTTGCCCAGACTGGAGTGAAGTGACTATTCACAGGTGTAATCACAGCACACTCAAGTGATCCCCTGCCTCAGCCTCCTGAGTTGCCAGAACTCCAGGTGCCCAACGCTGCACTTGGCCAGAACCAACATTCTTATTGTCTTTCAAACACGAGCTGTAGTAGAGAAGCTATCCTTCAGTGCAAGTACACGTTACTTTCAACAGGAAATATATTTATTTGGCCCAATCCTTTCCATAACAAGACATTTTGAAAAGTGTTTCCCTTACTGAGATTTCAGCAGTCAATGGAATATATGAGAAGAGCTCTGTTATCCTAGAAGGAAGCACTGCTGCACTGGTTAAAAAGAATAGAGCAAGCAGGTATTTCAGCTGTTGAGAGCTTTGGCTCTGAGCTTGGCTTGGAGAAGAACATTCAGCTCTAAAACACAGATCCCTGGATCCTTAATGCCTATGGCCTTAAATGTTAAATAGTCTTGCTGAGAAACACTAAAAAAGAGAGAGGGAGCAATTGATCTCCTTCAAAAGGGAAGGCAAGGAGGCCATGTTGCTTGGGAGCTGCAATTCCAAAAGGCCTTGTGATTTCCAGGTCCTGCTTCCCTGACTACCAAAGCTACAACCCCCAAATCAATGGGAAGTGGAAGCCAAGATGAGTTCTAAAATATAAAACTAAAGAGAAACAAATCTTCCCATCAACAAAACTTTCCTCTTTCCATGGAAGCTGCTACAGATTTTGTCAAACTACATCAACCATGATCCAACAGGGCCCAGAGGATGAACTTTTTCCTATTAGAATCAAACACTCAGGGAGAGTCAGCAGTTTTATGCTTTTCAACAGTAAAAGGGGCCGGGTGTGGTAGCTCATGCCTATAATCCCAGCATGTTGAGAACTCAAGGTGGGAGGATTGCTTGAGCCCAGTAAGACCCCATCTCTCCAAAAAAAAAATTTTTTTAATTAGCTAGATGTGGTGGCATGTGCCTTGGTCCCATCTACTTGGGAGGCTGAGGCAGGAGGATCACCTGAGCCCAGGAGGTTGAGGCTGCAGTGAGTTGTGACTGCGCCACTGCACTCCAGCCTGGGTGACAGACCGAGAGACCCTGTCTTAAAATAAAATATAACATAACATAACATAACATAACATAACATAACATAACATGACATAACATCATAACATAACATAACATAACAGGGAATGTAGGGAAAATGGAATACTGAATAGGACCTTCAAGACACTCTGGTGATTGTCCCTTCATTCTAGAAAAAAGAACTGAGGCACAGAGAGACTGATAGTCTAAAGAAACAATTCTCATCAGTTTTTCCTGAAACCCCTGATTCGAATATTCATCTGTAAGTAACTCACTCTATCCCATTGCTGATTTCTAAGCAGTGATTTCTGAAAATTTCTTAGTCATATTCATTAATTGAGCTTTTAGTAAATGACCTAATTTATTTCATAGAAAGAAGCCTAGTACAACGCAGTTATTACTACTATGATTGCCTCTATTTTATCCAACATTTCAATAGAACTTTACCGTTTATACAGACAACACTTACACAGATTTTGTTACCAATCGATGCTCAAAACTGGGAGGTAATCATTACTTTTCCTACTCAACGCTGGGTGCGATGGCTCATGCCTGTAATCCCAACACTTTGGGAGGCTGAGGTGGGTGGATCACCTGAGATCAGGAGTTCGAGGCCAGCCTGGCCAACATGGTTTAAAAAAAAAAAAAATCTCTACTAAAAATACAAAAAAAAAAAAGCTAGGTGTGGTAGTTCATGCCTGTAGTCCCAGCTACTCAGGAGGCTGAGGCAGGAGAACTGCTTGAACTCAGGAGGTGGAGGCTGCACTGGAGCTGCACCATTGTACTCCTGGGCAACAGAGTGAGACTCCGTCTCAAAAAAAAAAGAATAATTTTTCCTAGTTGACAATGGAAATATTAGCATCAGCAAAGTATGTTATGATGTTATGTACCAAAATTTATTTTTATATAGTTCCTCAACAGAAAAGCTAGGAAATAGAATATTTTATGCAATAGCATCTATGTACCCTTTTGTCTTAAGGTCATAGAAACAATAAGGCTGGGCATTTCATACCACTATAGACTAAATGTTTGTGTCCTCCCACAATTCCTATCTTGAAACTTAAGCCCCAAGGTGATGGTACCGGGAGGTGAAGACTTTGCCAAGTGAAAGCTCAATATGCAGTGATAAGGACAAGTCGAAGGGGGAGGGGAAGTAGGGTGATGGGGTCATGGTGGCACTAGGTATATAGGATGAGAGTAGAATCACAAGAAGTAGCATTTAGGTGACGTAGTCAAGAATGGCACCCAGGACCAGGTGCAGTGGCTCACACTTGTGATCCCAACACTTTGGGAGACTTAGGCGGGTGGATCGCTTAAGCCCAGAAGGTTGAGAGCAGCCTGGGAAACATGGCAAAACCTCATCTCTACAAAAAAAAAAAAAAAAAAAATACACAAATTAGCCAGGCATGGTGGCATGCACCTATGGTCCCAGACACTCGGGAGGCTGAAGGGGGAAGATCAGTTAAGCCCAGGAGGTTGAGGCTGCAGTGAGCCATGAACACACCACTGCACTCCCGCCTGGGTGACAGAGTAAGACTCTGTCAGACGGGGAGGGGAGGGGAGGGGAGGGGAGGGGAGGGTTAAAGAATGGCATCCAGGGATTCTGGACAAAGTACAGACAACTTTGGAATGTTCGCAGGGTAAACACATTTAAGAAGCCACTGGAGCCATCTTGAAACGTGCAACCACCTGACTGAAAAGCAATATTCATTCTGGGTCATGACATTTTTTTAGTCATGTAGCCAAAATAATGAAACATGACTTTATTTCTCACAAAGATCTGCATACAGTTTACAGGCAAGATGGTCTTTGATTCGGTGCTTCTTACAAAAGCGGGCCACACCCAAGGATTTGTACCAAGATGCTCTTGAGCCAAAAATAGAAATTAAATTATGAATTTCATGGAAATGCTTCAGAGAAGTTGGCAATCTCTAGGTAGAGAGAACTGGGTGCGGTGCTGCTCCCTATTTGAATCCAGTCCCTCCAGGTCAGCCTCATTGATGGAGATGCAACTGATGGTAAAGCTGGACCAATATCAGATCCCTCAGAGTTAAAATAAAATCAGCAGGAGATTAGACCATGGGGACCGGCAAGTGAAATGCCATCTTCCTAATGATTTATGAAGCAGTGAAACTATGGAGAAGACCAGACTCACTCACAAAAAAAAGTTCTTAGAAGTGACTAGTCCAAAGACCAGAAAATCATACAATTCTACCAAAATCTTCAAAAATAAAAACAAAAACAAAACACCCTTCTGAACAAGTCATCAAATCAGACCTTGTGATAAATGTGCACACTGAATTAAACATGAGACTATTTTAGATACAAAGACCGATGCCCAAAGGAGTTCCAAATAACATGAGAACTAGAAAGCCTGGCCTTAGAAACCTTGAGAACTGTAAGAAACAGCATTTGACCACAACCCTGGACAGTTTGCTTTATTTGTGCTGACTCAAACAAAAAAACCGTCCCATTACACAGAATTTTCTGTAACAAATTAGCCTCAGGGTGATTCTATAAGCCAAGTGTGTTCACTTTGCCCAAAAAAACCTTCAAAATCAAACTCACACAAGGAAAATTTAAGGGGAGGAAGAAAAGAGATTGGAAGGGGGACAGTGAATAAGGAAAGGCAGAGGGAAAGAAGGCAGAGTGTTGAATGCCCAGGCCCAAGGCAGGTTGGACGCAGTGCATCAGGCAGCAGAGAGGCCAGGGAGCTGGGGGCAGGGGGCAGGGGGCAGAGGGCAGGAAAATGAACTCAATGAGATAACTAGGTACAAGATGATATGACGCCTTTCTTCTAGCACTCAGGGATTTCAGAATCAAATCTGAGAGAGGGAAGAAATTGTAAGAAGATTGCAAGCAGAGATGAAACAGAAAAGATATCTGAAACTCTGATCTTGGGGCTTTTCCTCCGTGATATAAGATCTAACAGGGTCCACTGCATAGAGTTGTTGTGAGGATGACAAGAGATCACTAACGCTGTAAACTCTCAATCCACAGCCTTGCACATAACTGGGTCTCAAGACATGTCCTCTCCCTTCTCCTCTGCACTTCTTCACGTGTTTAAGGGAGAATGTGGGGAGGGGCTTATGTAAAATAGGGGACTACAGGTATCAGACTGAACCAATCCTACTTGTTGAACTGTATCTACTGGATGGCCAAGGTTGTAGGCAACATCACCAGCTTCTCATGCCCTGGGTGCCCTAGAGAAAGGTACGCAGACCAAGGTCTCAGACTCCCTGTGGAAGAAAGACCACTGCACCCAAGCTTTACAAACGCATCCCTGGGCCCCACACGCCACATGCAACTCTAGGCTTCCCTCACCTCACAAAGGTTAAAGTTGTCTCTGCAAACTCAATTTTGAGTTCCGTAAGGGAAGTCCTATGTCCTCTATCTCTGAAACCGCATTGCTAACTGGATGCAAGATAAACGCTCAGAGTATCTATAAAGAAGAGACGGAAAGAGGGCTGCAGAGATGGAAAAGAGGTACAGGGTGAAGAGCTTAGACTGTCAAGAAACAGGAACCATACCCTGAGATCCCATTTTTGCCACTCACTAAAATGTGTGACTTTGCGTACTTCATTTTACCTTTCTGGGCCCTCAACTCCCCTATTTTTTCACGTTAATAAATGTGAAGGGCTTAATGCATGCCTCAAAAAAAGCAATGAATCAATAAGGTTATTATTATTGTTAAATAAAAAGGAGGGAAAGAAGAGAGGAGAAAAGACTCACCTTGGAATGGTGATCCATTCCAGCCTCTTACACTAACCAGTTACCCAGCGGGTACCTCCTTCCCTTGGCTTTTTGCTTCCATCAATTACCCATTTAACCATTCTCACTTCAGGCAACCAAGTCAGCTCAATGGGGGCTGCTGGTATGGCTCCACACGCAATTGCTCCTTGGCCATGGAGGAGGACCGCAGGTTCTGGGAGGCAGGGGGTATGATGCCATGCCAGGCACCCAGTGGGGCTGCCATCAACGCCTGCTGTTGCTGAATCATAGCGACAAGAAAACCCTGTTCAGCTCCAGAAGGAACTTCTGGGGCCAGGAGGCCATCTGGTACTGATCCCTTTCCAATCCCGGGCAATCTGATGAAGAGCTACTCCTGGCTGGAAGGATGACGTTCTACCCAGCCAACAAGAAGCCTTGAAACTCCTGTCAAACCGTTCCCTGAACTCAGGCTCTAGCACTCCTGCGGTCTCTCTTCCGTTGCAAACACAGACGTTGTTAGAATAAAAGCAACCAGTTTCGCCGGGCGCGGTGGCTCATGCCTGTAATCCCAGCACTTTGGCAGGGCAAGGCGGGTGGATCACGAGTTCAAGAGATCGAGACCATCCTGGTCAACACGGTGAAACACCATCTCTACTAAAAATACAAAAATTAGCTGGGCGTGGTGGCACTTGCCTGTAGTCCCAGCTACTCGGGAGGCGAAGGCAGGAGAATCGCTTGAACCAGGGAGGCAAAGTTGCAGTGAGCTGATACCGTACCACTGCACTCCAGCCTGGTGACAGACAAAGACTCCGTCTCAAAAAAAAAAAAAAAAAAAAAAAAGAGCAAACAGTTCCAAAGCCAGGGAAGCTCTGTGTAAGTGTAATTTTTACAGAAAGGAGCTATGTTCACCTCTCTCCCCCAAATCCTAGCCAGGTATTCTAGAATGGGGACTTGCCCCCGCTTTCTCCTTCTGGTTCTCAGCCACAGCCTCAACCTCACTCCAGCCTGCACAGTGGGGTCAGAAGTTTCCAGTTCCTGATTAGCACCACCTCTGGCCCTTCTGTAAGGCTAGAGGTAGAGAAAATGATCATGGTCACGTGCAAATAGAAGCATGTGTTACTGTGGGCAAAATGAAATCATCTGTATCAGGATGGGGAAAAGGGAAGCAAAGGTGTTTAATATGCAGTGTAATATAATAAAATTATACCTGTGCAAGTATTTGGAGACAGCATCCCTGAAGAGTGAACAGATCAATGTCAGCCCATTCCTGGACGCAGGAGGACCGCTGCTGAATGACTTACCCACATCACATGTGAGCAGGCACAGAGGAGTTCCGTGGTTCAATTATAAAACTGTCCCACAGGAGCCTTCCCAGTATCCTCATGCTGGCCCTTCAAAGGAGTTAAAGATTCTATCTGTAAACAAGCCAGAGGCCCTCTGACTGGCAAAGGAAGCCTGTCTCAGCATTGACTTCACTATGCAGACTTGTGGCAACAGCCTATAGGATGATAATTAGATGTCAGTGCCTTTTGAGCAACTGCTGAATCTCAGCATTTTCTAGAAGAGTACAGATGCAGCTGGCAGAAAATAAAGAGCAGCACAAAACCACAGGCCTTCTGGGGTTGCTCCGGCTGTTCGGCCATCAGAGGAAATACGTTTTCTAGAGCAGTAGGCTAGTAAATCTGAAGGTGTTTATGAAGAGAGGAAGAAGAACTTGGCCAATGAGAAGGCAAAGGGGCTCTGTCATGCTCATGTGGTGTAAGCAGCTTGCTGCCACCTGCCCTGTCAGCAGGTGGAGCGACCAAGGCCAAGAAAGAATGATTTTATTATGACCAGGTATTGGGCCATCCATATGAAGGTAGTACCCCTCATTCCACCTACTCCCTAGCTTAGGATGATAGGGAATGATGCACAGTTGGTACAGACTTGGGTACTAGGTCAAGGTTACCTGAGTTCAAATCTTAGCTTCACCATTTACAAGACACATGCTTTGGACCCAGAACTCTAATATCCGGTTTTCTCAGCTAGAACAAGTGAAAAATAACAACACATTCCTTGTGGGATTTTTGGAGAATTAAATGAGATGCTCAAACAAGGCCTCACATGTAGCTCTCTAACTGGTAGCTGCTATTATTACTGCTGTTGCTGTCACCATTGTTGTGGGGGTTTGGCATGCATGGCTAGAGTTGAGAGTAAGGAGTGACTGACAGCATTCTAATAAGCCTAGTATTAACCTACAAATATCCAAGGCATTTCTCTCCTGGCCATATACCTAAAGCAACTCCCCAGTTTGCTCCTGGACAAAAATACCATCATCCCCATTAATCAGCAAAAATGACTTCCAGTCTCCAGAAACCCAAACACAGCCAAGTGCTTGAACATGCAGCCTAGGAAGGGGCAAAACATAAAATGGTCTCTGAGCACGTGAGCAAGGGAATGAATGACTGAATGTGACCCCGTGACAGTGGCATGCTGGCACGGTGGGCCTTCCTAAGACATTGAAATATCATGACAGAGCTTCCCCTGGACCATTTAAATAGAAGTGGGGAGAGGAACATTGTGGAGCAGTCTGGGAAGAATGAGAGAAGAGATACCACACATTACGAGGAGATGGAACCCCTGGTCATCCATGCCTCCTTCTCAGCATATTCCTAAATTGTGGTCTCTTCTCAATTTCCAAAGCACAGATGTTGAAGTGAAAACCTTAAAATGCCTGTGTTATTGGAATGCTCCAGGTGGCAGGTGAACTGGATTTAAAGACAGCAACAGCAGCCAGAGAATTATAGCTACAAGGTAAAAACTTAAGAATTGAAACAAATTCAGTTCACCATGCAAACCTGAACTTGATCGTTTATTAAAGAAAGATCAAGGGACAACCAAATGACTCTGGTTTCCTAATCCACCCGGGATTTGCCTTAATTCTCCCAAAATCCTTGAATGCTCAGTTCCGTTACTTTGCTTGCAGTTGGAGAGAATTAGAAGCCCGGGATCCTCCATACTCAGCGATCGGGACACAGGGAGAAGCACTATCCCCTTACCCATCTATCATACACGGGCATCTTTAGAGATCAATGCCACAAGACAAAGTCTTGACATTTCTGTGAGATATTAGGACACTTGTGTCTCCTGGGGTACAAATAGAAATCCTGGGTAAATAAGGGGTAAAATGATACAAAAGGTTCTACTTATACAGCAGGGAGAATTCTTATTACCCCAGGTGACATTTATTGAGAATTATCCATGACAGGTTCAAAGAAAGGATTTTGAAGGGATTGTTTGATTGTGTTCTCCTAATAACCCAGGAGGTAGGTATTTTTACTCTCCCCATTGTACAAATGTGAAGAACTGTGGATTCAGAAGTTAAGTGACTTGCCTAAAATTCCCTAACTTAGGAGAGGATAAGATCCAGGGCTGGAACTCAAAGCTATCTGGCTCCAGCACTATTCTCCTCAACCAGCATGAACTTAACCTTGGGTAACTTGTTCAGAATTGATGTTGTTAAAAGAGTTCTGCTAAATACATAAAACAACACTGAGGTTCATACTAGGTCATTCCCTCAACCTGCTGAAACTGTCTCTTTTCTATAGAAAGTGGGAAAAGGTTGAACTGCACATTCAAAGGTAGCCTTACCTTTGACCAGCTTAAATGGTATGTTCAGAATGCTATGACAACCTGGAAAACACACTGAAGTCACCCAAGGCTTGCAAGGAGCAGCAGGGAGCAGAGCCCTGTCTTAGGAACTCAGAGTCATATTGCCCAAGGTAACACAGGGGCTCCTGAGGCCCACACTGAAAATCTGGAATAATTGCTTTGCATAGCAAATAAGCAGAAAAGGCAAGGGGAAAATGAAGGCATCCTTCACCCATTACAAGTTCCTGTCCTGTCGACACGTGACATCTGAGAGAAGGCCAGGAATTAAGTCTAGGCTACTGGGATCTGCAGCTAAGCACACATTCTAATTGACTTGCTCCCAAAGTTTAAGCAATTAAATTTCCACTAGTTTTTTCCCTATCTAATACTATGAAAATGCTCAAACATAAAACAAAGTTGAAATAATTTTAGAGCAAATGCCTATATACCTACCCACCACCTAAATGCCCTCATGAACATCTCCAAGGAAGGCATACAGGTGAGGCAGATGACACTGATCCTCCTTAAAGAAGAGGAGTGAAGAAAGGAGATTTCACTGTCTCAGTCCATGACAACTCATTGCTCAAAGAGGGGGAAGCCCCGTCTGGGTCAGGCCCTAAGCACTGGCAGCCCAGCGAGACATTCAGCTGGTTCCTTTCATTAAGACAGGCAGTTCCTGGGTCTGCACATCCTTGTGCAGTGCATTCAAGACAACTGCACTACATAATCAATCTCTCTTCAGAAAAAGGTGCCAGGTCTTACAGTTTGCCCTCATAGATTTTATTGACTGTTAAACCTAGATGAGAGTTTAGGCGTCATCTAGTGAAATCTGCTCATTTGCTTTTATACTTGAGGCAATTAAGACCCCACAAAGTTAAATGTCATGCCCAATGTCACATAGTAGGAGGGACTTGGAACCTTCCAATAAACCACTCTGAGTCTTTGCAGATATACTAAGTAGGCTGACATCAGACAGACACTAAGAAAACAGGAGAGAACTCCCTGAAAATAGATTTTTACAAGCAGGTCTGAAAAACAAAGTCCAGATGAGTGAAAGGGAACTGTATGCAGCTACTCTTTAAGTCTGAGTAACATCAGGCCGGGCACGGTGGCTCACGCTTGTAATCTCAGCACTTTGTGAGGCCTAGGCGGGCAGATCACCTGAGGCTGGGAGCTCAAGACCAGCCTGACCAACATGGAGAAACCCCGTCTCTATTAAAAATACAAAATTAGCAGGCGTGCTGGGTGTGGTGGTGCATGCCTGTAATCCCAGCTACTCAGGAGGCTGAGGCAGGACAATTGCTGGAACCCAGGAGGCAGAAGTGGAGGTTGTGGTGAGCCAAGATCATGCCATTGCACTCCAGCCTGGGCAACAACAGCAGAATTCCATCTCAAAAAAAAAAAAAAGTCTGAGTAACACCTACATTAGAAATAATCTTTAATACTAGTTATGGTTCCTTGGCCAAAGGAGGCCACTATACTACATGACAACTTCCAAAAGTTTCAATAAATGTATTACACCAGCGGTCCCCCACCTTTTGGACACCAGAGCCTGGTTTTGTGGAAGGCACTTTTTCCAATAGGCATTAGCATCTCATAAGGAGCAAGCAACCTAGACCCTTGGCATGAGCAGTTCACAATAGGGTTCGCGCTCCTGTCAGAATCTAATGCCACCACTGATATGACAGGAGGTGAAGCTCACTCACAGCTGCTCACCTCCAGCTGTGCAGCCCAGTTCCTAACAGGCCACGGACCGGTACCAGTCCATGGAGTTGGGGACCCCTGTATTATTACATGATGATACAACTTGCACAAAAATGTTTACCCCTTTCATCTCTGCTTGTGTCATATCTTAATTCTGCCCCCATAAGGTTCTTTCAATCTAATTTCACAACTCATAATGCATCTCTAAAACAGCAGTATGTTCCTACCATCGGGACGCATGGCAGAAAATTTACATGGTGCAATAAAACCCACGGGCATTGGCATGCATTAAGTGCCCTACTGTAGCAGTGACTGCTGAGGAGTGCCCCCATGCCAGTTGCAGAAACTCTGCATTGATTGAATATGCTAACACATGTCCTCCTTCTCCCATCTCTGACTAATTAACACCACTCTAGGCCTTCCCATCAGGCTTGTGAAAACTACTGTGACTGATCTGGGCTCATCTAGAGCTGAAAATTACTTTGCCAATAGCAGAGAACAATACTTTCTGCATAAACAACAACAAAGACAAGCCTCTTAGGTGGCCCCTGCTTCATCTTCTTTTATGTGAAGCATTTCTCCAAAGCTTTGAAGACAAAGGACAGGACTCTAATAACAGGGAATTGTGGCAAGACAGCAAAAGGAAGACAGCATTTTCTGCCCTCTAGGACTTCCTCCTACAATGATATCTTTGATCAATGCCTTCGTGGGATTTTGTTTTTGGCCCCCAGCTTGACAAAAGCTTTGAGAAGCAGTGACTGTGCCAATTTTTTTTTTTTTTTCACTACGAAAAAGCTATGCAGTGGAGACTCTGGAGAACAACAATCATAGCAAACGACCTCCCTTTACACCTTGTGTGACTGAAACTATCATAATACAGGCTCAACTTCCTAAACGATCTTCTTAAAGTAACATTCTATATTTTTAAAAATTGGCAATAAAAAGAAACCAATGATTGATATCTTCAACAATTTGGATGATTGTCCAGAAAACCAGACAATTTAAAAAGCCAATCCTCAAAAGCTACTTACTATATGATTTCTTTTATACAACATCTTGAAATGACAGTTTTAGAAATGCAGGATAAATTAGTGGTTGCCCGGGTTGGGGACAGAGACAGGGACGGGGAGGGGGGGTGGCTGTCGCAACACTGCCTGTGGTGCTGGATTTATTCAAAATCTTGACTGTGGTGATGGATACATGAATCTACACCAGTGATAAAATTGTGTAGAACTTAATACACACACACCCTGGGAAAAGTATAAAAGGGACCTCTCTGTATTATTTTATACAACTGCATGTGAAACAACAGTTACCTGAAAAGCTTTAATTTTAAAAAATGGGCTAGGCACGGTGGCTCACACCTGTAATCCCACCACTTTGGGAGGCTGACGTGGGTGGATCACTCGAGGTCAGGAGTTCGAGACCAGTCTGGCCAACCTGCAGAAACCCTGTCTCTACTAAAAATACAAAAAAATTAGCCGGTGCGTGCCTGTAATCCCACCTACTCCAGAGGCTGAGGCAAGATAATCATTTGAACCTGGGAGGCAGAGGTTGCAGTGAGCCAAGATCGTGCCACTGCACTCCAGCCTGGGCAACAAAGCGAGACTTCATCTCAAAAAACAAACAAACAAACAAACAAACAAACAAAAAACAAAAAAAAGCACAGCTATTATCCTTCTATGCCTGGGGAGAAAAGTCATGTATTTTTTTCTCATCAAACAATGGCTTTAAAGGGCTGGGAAGGAAGCACGTAAGGGTCTGTGACAGATGAAAGGACAAAATCAACTCTCATTAAGATGGAATATCATGACTAGGGGACATATTAAAATTTAGGGGAAGGATTCCCTTCTTAGTGCAGCACTCTTACTATCAACTGTCTCAATTTCATATCCAACCCTGAGGAATTACTTTTCACTCTGAAATGGACATACAATATTTCCTCTTCTGTGTCTCAACATCTTTAGTAACAGGACTAAGCAATCACACGTGATTTTATGGATTGGTGTACAAACAGGAATCCCTCAGTGTTTCCTAGAGTTTACTAAATTATAAAGGAAATATAATTAATACATGATATATTCTATTGATCAAAATAAAGGATGCCACAAGAGCAGTTGCTTATGAAAGAATAATGAAACACTGGTTTACTGAGCATCTATGTGCCACGGATTATATTAAGTGCTATAAATATACAGCAGATGGGAGAGTTTATGTTATAATGCGGAAGAAAAACAAGAAAAGAAACAATAATTACCACACAGTTTACATGTTGTGGGCAGCTGTATTTTATTAATTAAAATTAGGCCAACAGAAAGGTAATTTTGAAAGAGTCTCTCTTAAGACTTGGGTTCAGGTCATAAGTTCTCCAGCAGTTCAATACGGGGGACATTTGCTTGCCTTTCCGTAACTCAAGTTCCTTGTTTATAAATAACAAACAAACAACAATGACAAAAAAAACAAAACCTATGGACTATCAAACCAAGATCTCAAATAAGAAACTCTCCTTGTGTCAATTGTCCTGGGGGCTCATAGAATTTTGCTTAAACAAATTTTTCCAAAGCTAAAGGAAGGAACAAAAGAGTGACAGAGGCATAGAGGGAAGAAAGTTCATGTCAGCTCTGATTTTCCCTTGTGGTGATATTCCATGATTTTAGATAAAGGGTAATTCAAAATTAGACCTGGGTTTGAATCTCAGCCCTGTGACTTACTAACACTGTGACATTAACTATTTAGTAATCCTCCTTGGGATATAATGTCCTAATTCCCATAAATTATTTTATGGATTAAAGAAAGAAAATGTCCTAAGGTCTTTCATATCTAACACATAAATAGGTTTGTAATAAATGACCAATGGTATTCTCATTATAAAGAACCCCAGCATTAATAAAAGCTTTAAAACATTACTATATAGTTAAAGCACACATATTTTGAAAAGGAGTGACACATCACTCCTTTTGAGAGTCTCCACTAGATTAAGCTTTATTTTACTTAAAGTCTTAAAAAAATCAACTCCTAAACAAGTCAGAGACACAACCACAAAAATAAAAATATTCACTCAGCAACTTTTTGTCTCCATCTCCTCATTCTTTGATCATGCTCTGCATACTTAAAACATTGGAAGTGCTATTTACTCAAACAGGAAGAAAAGGGAGAGCATTTATTTTTTTAATTTATGGGCAGAGAGTTTATTAAAAGGAGTTTGTAATAAACTAGTCTCTTAAGCTAGCTCTGAGCACCATGGTTATAATCTTTAAATTTCAACTTACAGTCTTCTCCAAATACACACTGAGGCATCATAATTAAAAGTTTAAGAGATTTTAAAAGAAAAGAAGGCATTGAGCTGCCCTATTTTCAGCTCCCCTCAATTGATACCTCATGACCTGTTTTCAACAGAAGTCGTATTTATTATAATAGTGTTTCTTAAGTACTAATTCTTAAGTACTAATAGAGACTAAACATCCATTTACTTGTTTTAAAAAATACATACAGAACACCTAATATTCCAGAAAAGCCAAAAAAATGCCTTTTTCTATAATGCATTGAAAAAATAATTGACATCAAAGTTAATCTGGTTTAATCCCACAATTATATGACATCTCTATTATAAACACTATATTGATTGCAGGTTTGTTTTGCAAAACAAATGGCAAATTTATGCTCATTTTTAAAAATAAAATCGGCTTTAGAAGGACTGTTAAAGCAGAATATGCTTTTTTAAGAGAAATAAAATGAAGAAGCTGGGAATACTGTTAATAAAAAATGACTGAAATACATTCACGTATAAAACTGTCTCCATCTATTTTCCGAACTAGGCTTCTGGTAGTAGTGTGCCACCTATTGTTGTAAAATGTACTTCTGTATTTGTGGCTTTCCTATTCAGTACTATGGAGAAGAAAAGCTTCCCATTGCCTTACAAAAGATAATAAACATTTGTTTCCTTCATGTTTTTCGGTCACTATTCCAATGCCCACAATACAAATGGGCCATAGAGAAAATGACCTTTTAAAAAACTTATTACAACCCATTGAAAACATGTATCAGTTTAAGCCAGTGGTTCTCATACAGGGGGGATTCTGCAATGTCTGGGAGAAATTTCCTGTTGTCAAGATGAAAGACCTGGTGTTAAGAGGGAGGTGTCAGTGGCTTCCAGCGGATAGAGGCAGGGATGTTGCTAAATATCAGAGGACAGCCCCCACAACAAATAATTAGCTATCCCCAATGTCCATAACGCTGAGACTGTGATAGCCCGATTTCACCCACCTTACGTCATTTCTTCCAAAGGAGAAAGAAAGCCGTATTTCATTGCAGAAAAAAAATGAAGAAGCCAACAACACACACCCAACATTCAACATCAGCATACTAATAAAACATGGATAAAACGTTAGGAACTATATTAGTCTTTGCAGGATTAGTAATTAAAGCCATTGTTGGTCAGGTAGTCTCAAAGCCTTGTGATATATAGGATCTCAACCCTGACTTTGTGATTGGTCCCCAGGCTGACCTTTTAAACCCTTGAAATACAATAATTATCAAGTCGCACTCAAGAATCATCACTGTCAATATGCTGTGCTGGGGCAAAGGCAACCCATGGCACATGTATCACCACTTAGTTATCTCTCTAGTCTACTCCCTGGCCCATCCCATTCATGGCAGACATCATTAATCAATCAAAGTCGCAGATTTATTCACACATGGTGCTGTAGAGAGCCACTACCAGTTATTGAATGTTGCTGTGGGAGCTGCTGTGTATCTGTCTTCTATGATGGGATACGAATTCATGAGAGGTGGGTTCAAGTCTTGCCTTGGCCACTGGAGGGCTGTATGAACTTGAGCAAGTCATTGAAACTCTCTTGTATTTTCTTCAGTTGTATAAGGATTTTTTAATTCTAAAGATTTTACAATACGAGATTTCCGGAGTGATGAGGCATTGCTTACCTCAACTGCAAAACTGCCAAATACTAAATGAGGCTATGTGGAGAGAGGGGAAAAAAAAAAAAAAAAAAGATACTAGACACACACAGAAATAGGAAAATAGGATGGGAAATGATCAGAAAAAGAAATGGCCAACATAAAGGGCATTTTTTTCTCTGAAAATAAAGGAGCCTCATGTAGAGAAAATGCAGTGGAAGACTTGAAAGTCATCAGCTTGAGTGACGGCAGTCAAGACATCATATAGCAATACTGTTTATGTGACTTAAATGGTTTACCCTCTGAGGTTCAGTGCCCCAACATACAAAACGGGCTAATTCTACCTGTCCAGTCCTCCTCATAAGACTTTCTAAGCATTAATTACTAATTCTTCAAAGGGCCTCCAAGAGCAGCATAATGAGTAATTTGTGGAACAGCCACCTTATGAAATATTACATAGCTACAGAGTGAATAAGTTACAGTTGTTTGTAATGACCTGGAGACGTGTTAACAAAACCTGTTCAGAAAAAGCTAGTTGCAGAGGGATGTGTACACTATAGTTGTATATTTATAAACAATCCAGAAAATGAATCAAAATATGGGAATACACTTGTATGCATGCAATGAGAAAAAAAGTATGGAAGGATATATTTCAAAATGCTTTGGAACCAAGGTTGGGGTGGTAAATCAGAAACGATAAAAAGAAGAATGAATTCATGGTGCAAACTGTGGGCTTCGTTTCCATGTAACTGTTTCTTTTGGCTTGTTCTTATGCTAGAGCTTAAAATATAAATTTTGTAATTTCTAAAATACCTTGCAAAATTCTTGGTCTTAGAAAGTAGATCAGTGGTTGCCAGGGGCGGTGGGAAATGGGAAGCGGGGAGTGACTGCTCAATGGGTATGAGACTTCCACTTGGGGTGATTAAAATGTTCTGGAACTAGATAATGGTGATGAGTGCATCACACTGGGAATATACTAAGTGCCACTGAGAGGTACACTTTGGTTAAAATGGTAAATTTTATGTTATGTGTATTTTACAATTTAAAAGACCCTTGGTCTTAATATTCTATGTAAGTACAAGAGACTGAGGTCATCACACTTGACTGTCACTAGCACCCACCCATCAATATCACTAGCATCCTCCCAATCAATAAGGAAAACATGATGGGAGGAAGGGAAAGCTCTTCTGAGAATAGGAAGAAGTAAAATTTAAGTTATGTGGCCAGAGGGATATAGAGATATCTGTTTCTTCCTAACTCAAGGGAAACCCACTCCCCCATTCCACAACACCTTGACATCTAGTGGCTGTTGCTCCACATTTCCTTGGTTTAATGCCAACCTCCAAGGTCCCAGAGCCCCCCCAGCAAGACAGCATTCAAACTACCTCAGGCTTACACCTCAGCAAGCTTCCTAATGTGAGGCCTGAAGCACCAGTAAACCAAGAGTATGAGAAGTACTAAGAGAGAAATAAAAGTAAGAAATTACTATAATTAAATCAGTGCTTTGCTTAAAAAAAAAAAAAAGCCTACCCTTTCATATTATTTTATACCCCTAAGTAAAACATTACAAGACTATAAAGTCAACTTTAACATGAACATTTTAAAGCTATTTTAGAAGTTTTTGTTGAAACTGAGTTTTGAAGTTTTACATGGAAGACCAAAATATAGAAAGTAAAATTTTATAAGACTCCAAGGAACCACAGAACTCCAGAACACACTTTGAATACCACCAGACTTGGGCAAGAATCCTGCTGTTTTGGAAGGAGTATGAGAACGTCTTTCTCTACACCACAAAAGTCTAGAGGAGATTAATTACAAAACACTGAAGGTACAATCTGCAATGAGATGACTACAAAACCCATGGTACTGAGAGAACTGCTTGAGGAAGAATTCCTACAAGAAAAGGAAAGGCTGCTAAACTAGGACAAGAGCCCAGTTATGAAAGCTTTCTATACTATTACTCTTACCTTACCGGTGGCTCATGTCTTAAGGTCAGCAGCTGCAATCCCAGAGAGCTTAGTAACACTTTTAGGGACCCTAAGTACAGGGCTGGGAACAAAACAGGCAAGGGAAAGCCTTGTTGTCAAACAAGAGAACCACACAGTAACTGCGTTCACCTTCTGATGCAGTGAAAATAAGAAGAAATTAAATCACAGCCATCTCCAAAAATACTTCATAACACTATAAACCAGTGGCATTCCCTTTACTAGAAAAATTAATGCAAATGTGTGATTTAGGCGCCAAAGAAAAAATGCTAAAACATGGAATTTGGCCTCTTAAATTCAAAATTGTAATATGCAATTTCATTAATAAGCCAGCAATATAAACGAACCTTCTCTATCACACTGTCAGCATTATCCTTCTCTAGGACCATCATATTACAGGTTTTTAGGATATGTGGATCTTCAAATAGCTATAATCTTACCTGATACCTAGTTTAAACCTCAGGTAAGTATTGCCCACTCACATGAGACTGCTCTTATTACAGGAAAAGACCTTTCTGTGTCTCATCTATGTCTAGTCCACTAGCACAGTGCTTGATAAGCCAGCAGACTGACAATGCTGCATGTACATGACAGTGCACCAGTTCAGTTTCCCTAATAGGGCACATTTTAAAAAGCATGTATTCATATGTCCATGAATATGTATGTGTACACACTGAACAGGCACAGACCTTAGGAGAACAAACAAAATGGCGTACATAGTTGCAGGAAGGAGAAACAGAGTAAATAGAGAAGACAGAGGAATCAACTTTTTGCCAAGTACTTTACCTGTCTTCCCTTATTAATTTCTCACAGCCTATAGATGAGAATAGGTGAAATCAGACCTATTTTACAGATAAGAAACTGAGGCTCAATGTTTTATAATTATGGTAAAAACTCAGGGCACTGGTTTAAAGTGAAACCATCCCACCTCAAAGTGGCCTAAACAAAAGAAAACCAAAGGGCAAGGAGGTTATTGTCTCACATAACTATTCAGGGGGTACATTTGGTGTGCATGTGTGTAGTACTGCTAACTTCTAGCAGCACAGGGCTGCTGTTCTCTCAGGAGATCTCATTCTCTTGCTGTCAACTCAGTTCTGCATTCCAGTGCTGGCTGCACTCTCAAACAGGCCTTTCTCTTTTGAATGGCCATGGGTTCCTCTGAGCTTATGTTCTGAAAAGCACAGAAACCTCAGCACAGGAAGGACTTTGATGTGGCCGTTTGAAGTAAAGCACAGGAGACTTTCATTAGACGGTCATGGCCACATATTCATCTCCGATCCAATCAAAGCAATCTTAATAACCTAAATGACCAGACCTGGGTCACATGTCCATTCCTAGAGCCCAGAGAAGGAAAACAGCTCACCCCAGAACACATTGACTTGGAGGAGAAAACAAAGGGGTCACAGTGAATTCCCTAAAAGGAATATTTTATGTAAAGACTTTCCTGGCACTCTGCATCTTAGTTGTCATATGCTGTGTAACTAAATCCCCCAAAACTCACTAAGTTAGAACATCAATAAACATTTATTATCTGTCACCATCTCTATAGGTCAGGAATGTAGCAATGGCTTAGCTGTGCAGTTCTGGATCAAGTTTTCTAAATGAGATTGCAGTCAAGATGTCAGCTGGGTCAGCAGTTATGTGAGGCTTAACTTGGACTGGAGGATCCATTTCCTAAGTGGTTCAATCACATGGCCAGCAAAATGGTACCAGCTGTTGGTGGAGCCTCAGTTCTTCCCCAATGTTCTAATGATATTGGAGTGAGCTTGTTCCAAAGGAAACAATCAATAGTAAGCCCAAAGGCAGAAGCCGCAATTCCTTTATGGCCTGGTCTTAAGAAGTCACATACTGTCACCTCTGCCATCGTCAACTGATCACACAAACCAGCTCTCTTTGTTTAACAAGACTAAAAAAGGGTGTGAATACCTGGAAGTGGGGATTATGGAGGCCATTCGGAACCTAGCGCACACCTTCTCTAAAATTTCCATTTTCTCAAACCCCCCTTCCCTGCTTTAATGTTTTCTATTTAGAACTTATCATCATGCAACATACTTCTTACCCTTTGTCTGTTTCCCACGGTAGAACATAAGCTCCACAAGGACAAGCATGTTTGTATGCTTTGGTCACTATCCTATCCCCTGCATGTAACACAACAGCTGTTACAAAGCATTCAATAAATGGAATTTAGATGAACAGATGCAAAGAGGAAGGGACATGGATGTCAGGTAGGCAGTGGCAATCAATGTCTACTTTACTCATAAAGGTGAGGTCTTTGAGACGTCCAGCTTTTAGGACCTTTGCAAGTCCATGCATGTATGTCCACATGCTTTACTGAGATAACATTTCTAAAATAGGCCCCTGGAAACAAGAAGAAATCAGGCAATTTTCATAAGGCAAACTTGCACGGTGCTTTCACACATGGCCCTCAAAGCTCAGGATCTCCATAGCCACTGTGAACTTGACAAAGACATAGGCACCATAATACAAACAGCACAAAGTAACCTAGAAATACAGAGTCTCCAATTCTATCTTGATTCTGCCTCTAAACCAAAGACTCATCAATTCAACTCTCTGGGACTCAGCTTCCATGTTCGTAAGAAACACAATATTTATCAATAACACCTCATCCCAATTATAACGTCACTGAAGCTGGATGCTAACAGTATATGTCCATGGTTTTTAAAAAACTCTTCAGGTAAGAAAATCAGAAGTATGCAAGTAGGTTTGTCTAAACATAGGTCTGTGTCTTACTGTAAAATTCCATTTTTGAATTGTTATTCTAAGTACTGGACCCACCTTATAATCACTGTATAACATGCTTGAAATATAATTGTCATGACAGATTCTCCAGAAAGGTCAAAATAATCCTTCTTACAACTTTATAACTGACCATAAAAAGAGAAAGTCAGACCCCATCCTTCTTGGAAAGCACAGCAAACAAGCAAAAATGCCTCCTTTTCAAAGATTATGTTTTAGTGAAGGACAGAGGCAAAGAGAGAGAAAAGTAGTATCAGCTAGTACTGTATTCAAACACCTTAAAAAGAAATTAACAAAAATGGGTTTATTAAACTTCCTAAAATCTACTTCCAAAAGAACTCAAAATATTTTACCATCAACCAAAAATACAGCCCCAATTGTATCAATATTGTATTAGTTATTTATTGCTGCATAAGAGATTACCTCAAAATCTAGTGGCCTAAAACCACTAACACTAACCTCATCACAGTTTCTGAGGGTCAGCCAATCTAGATAACTATAATCATAAGACATTGGAAAATTACGTGACTCCGATTTAAAATGGCTGTTTAACATGAAAACTACTTTTTGAACTACCCCTTCTGATTTTTCACCTCCACAATTATGCTACTGAAGGCAAAGAGAAAAAACTGATTGTAACAGCTGTACTAGAACCTCAATCAGAATATGTCTCTCTCATTACCAATAAGTAACAACAAACCCATCAAGAAAAGTCTAATATTATAATTCCAAGACTCCTAATGACAATTCTCAGGCATTTTAAAATTTAAATGTGCTTTAAATGTTAAGTGTACTTCACCCTAATCTAATTCTCTAAAAAATAGATACCTGATTCAAACAACCCATTCCTCCACCATGCAAATAAATGAATATTAGATGTGAAAAGCACATTTGGAAAATGTTAGGTACATTTATACAGATAAAGCACACCATGAGATATACTGGTCAGTTTATTTGATGGCAGCACGTATTGTGTATTTTCTGGCCACCAAGCATCTGTATTCCTAAAAGCAGATCGGTTTTCTTTTGTGTTAATATGTTTCCCAACTAGATCCTCTCTTGAGGAACCATTCAAACAGGGTATTCACCCTCCTATAAAATAGACCCATCCTACAATGAAGAGACTTTGAAATAAAGACAGTGAAAAAGTTCTGATAAGATTCTTCCCTGAATCTAATCCTTTCTGAGCTGGAATTTTCAGCTCAGCTAGAGACTTCCCCAGCTCCCCTTTCTCCAACAAAGTCCATCTTTGCTTAAACTAAGCCACAGCAGCCTTCAGTTGTTTGCAACACTGACTGACAGCATAGGTTACTATGTATCATTTGTGGGCTCAGTCTTAGTACCATATAGTGTTCCTTCATCTGCCAAGGGCATTCTGCTATTGGTGAACAGGCAAAAAGAGCGAAGAGTTACCGTTAACATTCTGAGAATCTTACCTAACCTGACACCTATGGACAGTGCTGGAGCCTCTCAGAAACCTAGTCACAGGTGCCCACGCAAGCTTCATCTTGCCAGAAATCACAGGAAAGCAAAATTCAGATGTACCTTTAAATATATCCTATTTCATAGAAAGGCATGTTTTGCTTTGCAAAAAGGATCTCTAAGATTTGCTTAAAGATGGTGCTCTCATTTTTGCATGTCTATTAAAATTTTAAATGGGTCTACCACAAACTGTAGCATATGTGTACAAGGATGCATGAAGACAGATGTTAGTAAACTACCACCTTAATGTCAATAAAAATATAAACAATCTAAACATCTAGTAATGGAGAAGCAAATAAATAACTATAAAATAGCCACAATGTGAAAATACTGTGCAACAGTTTAAAACAGGAAGTATATACAAATTGAAGAAGATTAACATATATACAAGGTACAAATTGGACACATTTTTTTAAAAGTATAAAATTCATATACACACACATACACACAAAAACATATATATCATACCTTCTATGTTTAAAAATATAAGAACAAGGGTTGGGCGCCGTGGCTCACGCCTGTAATCCCAGCACTTTGGGAGGCCGAGGCAGGCAGATCACCTGAGGTCAGGAGTTTGAGACCAGCCTGGCCGACATGGTGAAACCCCGTCTCTTTACTAAAAATACAAAACATTATCCGGGTGTGGTGGCAGACGCCTGTAATCCTAGCTACTCGGGAGGCTGAGGCAGGGAGAATCACTTGAACCCAGGAGGCGGGGGTTGCAGTGAGCCTAGATTGCACCACTGCACTCCAGCAGGGGTGACAGAGCAAGACTCGGTTTCAAAAATAAAATAAATAAATAAATAAATAAAAGAACAGGATATTAAATATTTCCTAAGAAAATATAAACATACATACACTTTAAAAGCAAACTAGTAGTATATGCACAAAACTAGTGCTAGCTCTTATTTGAGAAGAAGGGGAGAAGGGTCTGGGGTTAGGAAACAAGGAAATGAGGTTTGTACGAAACATTTCAACTTTTTGCCCAGAGAAAATAACTATGTATTGCTTAGAATAATTAAAAATCAATCATAAAAATAGAGTAGCCTTAAAAATTTAGTCCAACTCTTCTTAAGTCAAGTCAGCTATCAGGACTTTGCAGAAACAGACCTAAAATAAAACAAGTTTCAGCAGTTACAGAACGATGGCTCCCGGCAAGGTCTGTAGTTAAGCATCCCACTCCTTCCAGACCCGCCATGGGTATATGCAGGATTTGTTCTATGTGTAGTTGTAGCTACTCCTCTGTAGCAAAGAAAACAAAAATACAATGTCTCAGTGCATTTATCTTTTGATGACTATGTTGGCTTCCCTCACACTGCATCATCACCTATTTCATTAAGTTCATCACATTCTCTCACTAATTAACCTTTAGCAGCACCTGGGCTTCAGTCAGCCAGCGTACATCTCATTCCCATAACTTAGGGTGCGAGACTCTGTTTTATTTCAAATCCATTTTTCAGGGAGAACTTTCAAATACGTTGAATCCTATAGCACTCTTTTTCATCACCTACACATATCTTTTCACTGCATTTCCAGTTTATAAAATAAAACCCTGTAAAATTATTCATGAAATTTCCCATGCTGCAGGTTCCCATAATCTATTCAGGTAAGAAATGCAAAAAACAAACCATCCACCATTATGTTGATTTGAAAGCATTGATTGTGGCCATGGTTTTATGAAGAATGTTATCTATTTCCATCCTGTACAAATTTAGGAGAAACTGTGGTTTCCTGTTTCAGGGTGTTGTCCAAAAATGACTCCACAGAAGTCTGCAAAAATAATCTTTGACGTTTTGTTTCAAGAGGAATACTTGGAGTGTTTCCCACTGAGAGAGGAAATGGGTTTGTCCCAACTGCAAAAGGCCCAGTGTACTCCAAAGACTGCAAGAACAAACACAATTTAGGTTTGAACAATGTTTAATGAAATCATTATTTCACAAACACTCCAGGAAGGAACTTTTGCTGTGATATCAAACTGTTCTCCAGCCAGATGGCCTGACTTGCCTGAACTTCAGTTTCCTCAACTATAATGTGAAGATGAATTGAATTACCTGCCTCTTTATGAGATTTATTGTTAAGGAATAAAACAAGTGCATTGTGCTTGGCAGAGTGCTTGACACATAGTAGGAGCACAGTACAGGTATTTTACACATGTATACGTGTGTGTATGTTGTGTCTTCTCCTTTAATAAAGCATTAGATTGAGCATAAAGACAACTCAAGATACAGTATACTGAGCAATTTAGGGAAGAGCAAGTCTTTATGTTCCATGTTCATTATAGGAACGACTTGGTTTAACAAAACGCATAATGAATAAAAATAGTCTGAAATAATTCTAATATGAAAAGATAAAATATATTTGTAAGACCTGATGAGTTGCTATAAGATATATTAAGATACTCTAAAGTATAACTCCACTTTGGAAAAGAACAGCCTTAACTTGGAAAAGATAAAAAATGCAAATGTTCCTTCAGCATTTTCCTTTAATTCTGACTCACTGAATGTGAAGTTTGCCAACAGAGGATTTCAGGGCCAAAAGGGGCTGCTCAGAGGTCAGGCACACAAAGTGCTTTCCCTTGACCAAAGATCATACAGAGCCCGCCTAGGGCAAAGACTGCAGCAAGGCTGTGACTTCAGCCCCACCCAGCAGTCACAACCACGCGTGAAGGTGGGGGTGTGGAGGGAGAGAGTGCAAACATGCAGGGAGGTTTTCACCTCTACCCCAAGCCTAAGAAGCTTTTCACTGCCAGTCCCGTGGCATGAGGCACTCCAGGACGTGCACTTCAGCCAATGCAAAGGGTGCATGAGCATTGCCTACGTCCTCAGCCACAGCTCAAAACCAGGGAAGGCTCCAGGTTCCCTAACACTCATGAACTACAGTAACAAACCCTTCATCTGCATAAGTATTTACAGCTCATGGCAGGGGAAAAGGCGTCTCTGCAAATACTTTCATAAAGTCTGAGGAAGAAGACAAGGGGAAAAGCAAGCTGGATCCAAAGGAAAGCTCTCTATATAGAATGCAATTATGTAAGAGTTTTAACAGCGGAAGCAGAATCAGAAATTCATCCGTCACAGGACAGAAGGCTGTCTTAAGCCTCTGTCTCCATCTCTTCCAGAACAGGAAGTCTCTGTGAATATCTGGACATGTTGACCAGCCCAACTTTAAGGCAGAGATTTTTTTTTTCAAAGATCATCTACTTGTTTTGTTCTGGATTTCCAGACAAAGAACATGCTTCACACAACTCATTTGAACCTCTTCTATCTTCTTGGCTTGAGTTTTTGGAGCAATGAGCAACCTGGAATCCCCGAAGGAGGGAGGTCTGTTAGAATTCTGTGCAGCGATGGGCTATGTTCAGTGTCCTCACTGTTCAAGATGGTAGCCACACTGGCTCCTGAGCCCTCAAAATACAGCCGGTGAGACTGAGTGCATGAGTGTCCTGGGGTGCTAATAACAACATGCCACAAACCGTGTGGCTAAAACAACAGTTGTTGTCTCACAGCTCTGGAGGGCAGAAATCCAAGATCAAGGTGTCAGCAGCACTGGGCCCTTCTCAGAGCCGTGAGGGGAAGATCTACTCCACGCCCCTCTTGAAGTTTCCCGTGGGCTGATGGCAATCTTTGGGGCGTTCCTTGGCTAGTAGATGCCTTGCCCTGATCCATGCCTTAACATTTGTGTGGTGTTCTCCCCGTGTGTGCTTGTATCTCCATCCAAATTTCTCATTTACATAAGGACACCTGTTATACTGGATTAGGGGCCCATTCTACTCCCGTATGGAGGCCTCTTAACTCATTATATCTGCAGCAACCTTATTTCCAAAGAAGGTCACTCTCTGAAGTACTAGGGGTTAGGAATTCAACATATGACTGGGGGAAAAGGGGAACAATTCCACTCCAAACACCGAAGAATTGAATTTTTAATTTTTTTTTTCAATCTATTTGAATGTGAATAGCCACATGTGGCTAGTGGTTACTGTACTAGACAGCACAGTCCCAAAATATTGTCCCTCTCTCTCCCTTTTATTTTTTTGAGACGGGGTCTAGCTCTGATACCCAGACTGGAGTGCAGTGGTGCCATCTCAGCTCACTGCAACCTCCACCTCTTGGACTCAAGCAATCCTCCAACCTCAGCCTCCTAAGTAGCTGGGACTATAGGCATGTGCCACCACACCTGGCAAATTTTTCTATTTTTAGTAGACACGAGGTTTTGCCATGTTACCCAGGTTGGTCTTGAGCTCCTGGGCTCAAGTGATCTGTCCACCTCAACCTCCCAAGTGCTGGGATTACAAGCATGAGCCACCACGCCCAATCAAAATATTGCCTCTCTTTCACTGTGCTTTTACCAAGAGCTTGCTGTGTTCTAGGTACTGTGGCAAGCTCTATGCATAGAAAACACTGGTGCCACCAGTTACCCAAGGAGGAAGCCCAAGTTCAGAGAGGGTAAATAAGGTACTTTATTCAAGGTCAATGAGCCTCAGAGTCAGGAAGGGAATCCAGATGGGTGTTTTTGTTGACTCTGAAGCCTGTTTCTTGAGCTGCCCCAGCGGCTGTTTCCTTTACAATTTAAATAAGAAACCACCCTGGGACCTGCAACGTTCACATGGATGACTACATTCCTAGCTGCTTCTTATAGGAAGACAATTCATCACTTGGATATTAATTACTATTGTACGAATTAATTACTTGCTATTGTAGCTTTGAGCCTTAACAATGTAACAATAATTGTCTCTTTTAAATTACAGGTATAAATAATAAAATACAGCAAATCAAATATTTAGAGCATTTATCAGAGATTAGACACCGTAGTGAGTGCTTTAGGCAGATCTTCTTTAATCTTCACAATAATTACTATTATTATCCCTATTTAATGGATGAGCAAGCTGAGGCTTTCAAAGGCTAAGCACTTTGCTCAAGGTGACAGCGCAAATTAATGTTATATCTGGAACCCAAATTCACATCCCAAACTGGGACCCTCCCTCAGTTTTCTGCATCCACTAAAAAATCTTGACAGTTCATTTGACCAAGCACCTATCAGGTATTTGGCAGGTGCCTTTTAAATCACTAATACTTTAAAAACACAAAAGACGAATATGAAACAACCTCCACTCACAAAATGCTGGGATTTCAAAACTGTCTCCCTGAACCTCTGACATTTGATTTCATACAACTTATTAATATACATGCTTATGGACCAAAAATAATGGAAAATACATTGTAAGACATGAAATATTTCACAGTCTCCGAAGTGATTCACCTTGCAAAGCAGCCACCCCGTGTAACAGAGAACCAAAGAGCGCTTCCTTTTTTCATCTTCCACAATATACACCTTTACAGAGAGAATGCTCCTTGAAGACATTTCTGGTGAGAGGTTTAACTCAAGTAATAGCTTTGCATGAGAGTTTAAGGATGAAGTATGTGATTTTAAAAACAGCATCATGGGTTTTCAAGGTGAAAATGGAAATGTTATTTCAAGTCCTGGGATAATAGGATCAATAGACATCTTCCCAGTGGAGACATTTGCTTTGGCTGCCTAAAGCAACAGTCTCTGCTGTTTGCCTCAAGAGGCCACCCCACGGTTTAATTGTCCTCACTGTTAAGTTATTTGTCCTCATCTATAACCTAAAATTATTTGTTAAATTTCAACATGGTAACCACAAGCTGCTCTCCCACAACCTCCCTCAGTTTTCTGCACCCATTAAAAACCTTGACAGTTCATTCACCGAGCACCTACCAGGTATTTGGCAGGTGCCTTTTAAATCACTAATAGTTTAAAAACACAAAAGAAGAATATGAAACAACCTCCACTCATAAAATGCTTAAGGTGGGTTGCTGGGGAAAGTGTGACAAACCCAAAAGAAAGAGAATGACAAAATGAATGAATCAATTTTCCCTTTATTGATAAACAATCATGTAAGAAATGAATATTTAGCACGTATGTGCCAAGCACTGTAATAAGATTAGGAACAACAAATAAGGCAGATATAGCCTTGCTCTAGTTTATATAGTTAAAAAACCTTTCAACTATTGCCAATTATTTGATGTAGGTATCCCTATTACTATCCAACCATTCAATGTCCCTTTAAAGTCTGATGAAATTATTCTAGAAACTAGGGTTGCCAGATTTAGCAAATAATATACAGATGCTGGCCAGGTGTGGTGGCTCATGCCTGTAATCCCAGCACTTTGGGAGGCCAAGGCGGGAGGACTGCTTGAGGCCAGGAGTTCGAGACCACCCCGTTCAATATAGCAAGATACGCATCTCTACAAAATAGAAAAAAAAAAACAAAAAACAGATGTGGCGGCGTACCACATCTTGGGCTGCTGAACTGGGAGGATTGCTTAAGCCCACGAGTTCAAGGCTACACTAAGCTATGATCACACGATTGTGCTCCAGCCTGAGTGACAGGGCGAGACTGTGCCTCTTCAAAACACAGTAACAACAACAACAAAAACAGATGCCCACTTAAATTTGAATTTCTGATACAGGACAAGTAACTTTTAGGATAAGTATGTCACAAATATTGAATGGGATTTACTTATCCTAAAAAATTATTTGTCATTTATCGCAAATTCAGATCAAACTCAGATTTAAGTGGGCATCCTGTATTTTATCTAGCAAGGCTAATATGCCATTTCATCAGTAGTGTCAACTTGCAAAACAAATATAAAAACAGACTTTTTTTCAGCTGGGCGTGGTGGCTCACGCCTGTAATCCTAGCACTTTGGGAGGCAAAGGCAGGCAGATCACCTCAGGTCAGGAGTTCGAGGCCAGCCTGGACAACATGGTTAAACCCCATCTCTACTAAAAAATACAAATATAGCTGGGCCTGGCGGTGCATGCCTGTAATCCCAACTACTCAGGAGGCTGAGGCAGGAGAATCGCTTGAAACCAGGAGGCAGAAGTTGCAGCGAGCCGAGATTGTGCCACTGCCCTCCAGCCTGGGCGACAGAATGAGACTCCATCTCAAAAAAAAAAAAAGAGTTATAAAATGTGAATTTTCCAAGCTATCGATGACATAAACATAAACTAAAATGTTATTTTACTTCACCTGAAATTTGCAGCATTTTAAGTGCATGGAATTGGTAACTTGGAAAACTGGGGTTTTTTTGTTTTTGTTTTTGCTTTTAAGAAATGTCCAGTTTTAAGAGATTTTCTGCTGGTGTTGACATCAACTAATAATGTTTTTACTTTCACTCTGTTAGAAAAGGATTTGAGCTACGATTTCAGAGTTGTAAAGAAGGCAATTTTTCTAGTCAGTGGAAACCTGCCGATAGAATAAACATTTTTGGTAGTAAAAAAAAGAGAAGAAAATTGCCTCAGGGATAAACCTCTTACTTTTGAGAAAGACTGTAGAATCTAGGAACTGCCAACACTATCAAAATATCTGACATACAATCCTAAGTCATCATTTTAAATTCTTCTTCACCAAAACTTTTCAATTAATGTTTCATTTTGCCCACCTTGAATTGTCTCAGGATACTCCCTGAAGATACATACTATTTTACATTGTATTCATTTATATCTCTTATTTTTTATTTGTCCATGGGTCTGTTTCTATGATCCGTGTGTATGTATGTGTGTGATATATATGTGTTTGTATATATATAATATTATATGATAATCTATATTGGCAGTACGACACTGTTTCAAATACCAACTTTATTGTATGCTTTTTCTTACAGTATAAACCTTTGATTTTGTTTGTTCTGTTTTTTCAAGTTCTTTCTGATGGTTCTTGCTTCAGATGGACTATAGAATAACTTGGCCATTTTCAAATATTGGTGGGATTGTGTCTTATCAAAATTTAAATTGACATGCAGTAAAACTGGATTTTCTTTGCAGAATGAATCAATATGAAACTGAGAGATAAAAAACTTTTTCTATAAAGTGGGAAGTAGTATAAATCAGGCTAGAGCGACAGAGTTGTAAGAGAGATACCAGACATTTCATGAAATACAATTTGGATTTCCATTTGATTTGCAGTGGCTTGGGCATATATTAATAATGATGGTGGCCGTAATAGGCTCTCAAATCTCAGTGGTTCAACAGAATAAAAGTTTGTTCTTCACTTACGCAAAGTTAGTATTGCAGGTATGGTGAGTCAGTAGGCTCCCCTCCAGGCTGTCATTCAGGGACCAAGGCTCCTTCTGTCTTGTAGCTCTGTCATCCCCATCTAGCTGGGAACATTTTGTGGGTGAGGCCTAGAAGTAGTAAATATCACTCTGCCACATTCCATTGGCTTTTTTTTTTTTTTTTGCCACACGTACACTGCCCTGAGAGGGTTTGAAAAATTCACTTTATCTGTGTCATCCAGATGAAAAGGAAACAAGTTGTGTTGTAGCAGTAGAAATCTCTCTTACAGCATAATTTAAATGTGTCCTGAACATACTAAATGTAAGTTGGGTTGATTTAATGTGGGCCTTCAATATCTTTTCTGTCTATTATCTTTCCTCTCTTGCCCTGGAATACAAGTGGGGGCACGTGTCGTGAAAGTAAATCTGGACTGTCTTCCTAAGGGGACATTTCTGGTACTTTCGAAGGTGAAGACTGAAGACTTGAGTCAAGGATTGCTGCTCACCAGACTGGTGAGAGACCATGTAAGTGTGTTTGCATGTAGTGTGCATGTATATGTTGCAGTGAAATTACAGCTTTCCAAGTGTATGGCATTGCCTTTAGAAGCAATAAGAAACGTTATTGCTGCTGAGTGATGGATGCACATAGAATTGTGAGATATTTGAAGGAGGAGGCTGCTAACCTTGGCTGTTCTGAACTAAACGTGGTATAGGGTGTGATGCATACTCAGAGACAGGCTCATTTATCTCTTGTCCTGTTCAGTGCTGCATTGGTTCTTATAACTGTGTTTATTAAATAAAATTAGAAATTGCAATCCCATAAAGAAACATTTAGTTAAGGCTTTCATTTCTTGTTTACTTATCAGGGTTGCTGTGTCACAACAACCCCTGTGCGTACCATCTACAATGGCTGTCATGGAGTTGTGTGGTGACCCAGGTTCTCTTGTTCCACCCTTCCACCATCGGGATTTTTATGGGTAATTTGCCTGAAATTATTAACTCTTAGAGCTCTGGTCCAAAAAGTCTGCTTTGTTTTGTTTTGTTTTTGTTTTTGTTTTTGTTTTTGAGATGCAGTCTCACTCTGTCACCCTGGCACATTCCTTTATCGTCCTGTATTTACACATCTTTCTCAAGCAGCTTTACTATTCCACAGTAAGTAGTACTCTCTTTTTCTCTTACTTTCAGCTTATTTCACTTAGTAAATTGCCAGTGGACAGAAGCACGTGATTGTTCTTTTGTGGTGCCATTTCCTAAGCATGAAAACATTTCTTAAGGGCAGAGGGGTAAGGTGGGGGTGGGGGTGGACAAGGGCTAAGTTTAATCACATCTTGTTTGACCTGACAGTGAAACAGATTCAATAAAAAGGTTTGAAAAGAGTCCACCTTGTACCTCCGGTTAGCTCAATGCCCCATTAGTCTGGATAATGACTTTATACCTACAGGACAAAGATATTTTTTTCTCTTTCTTTTGAAAGAAAGAAGAAACCTCACAAAACTAAAATCCCTGTAAAGAGAGCAACAGGCTCTTAATTTCTCCACCTAGAGAGTGCACCTGGCCTCCTCGCTTTAACTGATGGCTTTTCAGCAAACACATGACCTGGGAGAACAAATATTAAATAGAAAGATTCTTTCCTGCTCACTATAATATGACTGTGTCAAGTATACATAAAACATCTCTTTAACATTTTTGGCATAAACTTCTATAACAGTCCCAATATATAAGTTGATGCTTTTTTATTGTTAAAGTTGGTAAGATAATCAGTGGATGGAAAAGGGCATTATTAAGATAGCTACCTATCAGCTGGGTGTGGTGGCTCACGTCTGTAATCCTAGCACTTCGGGAGGCCGAGGCCAGTGGATCACTTGAGGTCAGGAGGTTGAGACCAGCCTGGCCAACAGGGTGAAACCCCACCTCTACTAAAAATACAAAAATTAGCCAGGCATAGTGGCAGGCCCCTGTAGATCCAGCTACTCAGGAGGCTGAGGCAGAAGAATCACTTGCCCAGGTGGTGGAGGTTGCAGTGAGCAGAGATCTTGCCACTGTACTCCAGCCTGGGTGACAGAGCAAGACCTCATCTCAAAAAAACCAAAAACAAAAAAAGACTCCGTCTGAAATTTTCTATATCCTATATATTTGTTTACTTGTGCATTGTTTGTCTCCGCATGACCCGTCCCTCCCCCAATATAAACTACAAAGTAAAAATATATTCTGTCCCATGTACCCACCCACAGAGTGCCCAGTCATCAATGATTCTTTGATGAAAGAATATTTATTCCTAGACTTTAAATTAGCATGAACAAAGCAAGAAATCATTACACAATTCACACTGACATCATTTGTAATAAAACCCAAATCATCCTCATTACACACTTACAAAGTGCTTATTAAATCACTTTGTTTAATAGATGAAAGCTTAATTTTTTTGCCCTAAAGCAATAAGATGTATTTGCCCAAATCATAATTCAACATATAAAACATTTACTTCTTGAATTATATGGGTTTAAAAACCCTACTATTTTAAATTTTAAAGATTTAGTAACTAAATACAGATCGAAATGGGTCCTGGATATTCAGACAGAAAACTAGCAAAAAATATTCTTAAGAATGTTAACTACACTTAGTCAAAAAACTAAAAGCAACCTAAGTGACTAAAGCAAAATCACATCAATAAAGTCACAATCACATAAATTAATATGATTTAGACATTACAAGTGCCTAGATCCTAATACTACCAGGAAATGTTTATGATATAATATCAAAGGGAAAATGCAGGCACACATCTAAATATATATGTGCATATAAACTATAAGTGTATACATAAATATATGTGTGCTATATTCCCTAAATTCCAAGACTCCATGAATTCTGAAATACGTAGTCATTTTAATAGCAGCTTTTTTAGAGGAAAAAGAAATAGTACCACATAAAATACACACAACTCTAAGATGCATTAGGATTACAAAATAAATACCAAATGCATTGAGGGGTGTGAGCTTTATAGCGACAAAAAATGCTGTGTAGGCAACGCAAGTGGAAGGGGGTGAGAGTTGAGGGGTGAGGAAGCAGGTACAGTACAGAAAGAAAATTCAGAAAATGTCAAAAGCAATTCTTTTTCCCTAATTTAATTAACTGCCATTTTATTTCTCTAAATGTTTATTTTCCAAATTCTCTATATGGAACATGTGTTAGCTCTATAACCTTGAAATAGACTTCATTAAAAATATTTTACAGGCATTTTTTTCAAATACGAAAGTACTGTTGCTATATGGGTCTATTTTAAAGCAAATTCCTATCTTTTCAGTTCAAGTCCCAACTCTGACAAGGTTAGTTTAAAATGTTTTAAGCTGTGGCTCTTGGAGCTGGTCCTTCCCAGAAATTCCAGCCTTCTAGCAGCTGAAGAATATTAACTATTTTACTTTAGTTTGCTTTTGCATTTATCTTCCTTGTTGATCTGGGGCTTCCAGGAGCAGCTGGACATATTTTTAAAGAAACAGAACAGTATCATAGAACAGTCTCTTGTGTCTACTACTTTCTGTGCATCTAAAATAAGATTCATTCTACAGAGGCCAAACTCTAATCTACCGAACAGTAAATATTTTTCAGGTGTAATCAACTTAAGAGCTATTTAAATATATTTAACACATTAAATAAGCTTTTCCTGCCTCCAATAAAAGTAATTTTCTGTGAAATTTCTTTTCTCAGTGATGTTACTTTCTTTAAAGCCCATAATTGAAAGTTTATCTATTATCTTAAAGGATATATGCCTTGTTGGTTTTAGATTTGCTTACAATATTAAAATTTTTCTGGTAGGAACACATAAATCAGAGACCTGCAAACTCCTCTCAATCCTTATTGAATTCATAAAGCTTTGGTTTTGCAGACATTTGAATTAATATGTGCTAACTTCATACTATTGTTCACTTAAAGACTAGCCTATTAAGCATGAAAAGCTTAGATTTTATATAGCTCCTTTTAAAATGCAAACTCTCAGAATTCTGGAAACAAAGACACTAATAACATGCTATCAATTTTATTTACAGAAACATAAGACAAGAACTAATTCCAAATGACAGTTTTAGCAAGAGAAAGCAAATGAAGAAGAAAAAGCTCAGGGAAAGTGGTAAGAATACCCAATTTGTCACTTTTTGACCAGTCATTTGATATGGAACATTACAGTGTTATTGAAATAAAACTTAGTCAACTATTTTTAAAAAGTCATTCCGGTATTTGGTTCAAAAGGTCCAAATACAAGCAGATTTATACCATCACTTATTTAACAGATTGTTTTTATTTAAGGGATGCCCAGCCATAAACTGTTAAGAGTTTTAAAGGAAAACCCTTATTTTAATCACCATGTGGGACCAGAATATCACATTGTGGGCACTCTGTCCATTCACACACATGAAAAACTTGAAGGTATGATGAAACTTTAGGGAGGTTAAATTTGGCCATCTCATTTTGAAAGTAAATCCAAAAGGGACCTTTCAAAGGGAAAAGAAATTATATAAACCCGTCTAGTTTTGGTGGCCTAAGTCTCCAGTCAGGCCCAACTTCTAGGGTTAATTATTTGAAACAAAAAACAATTCTTCAATTGATTTCAGGTAGATAACCCAAAAGCACAACGTTCCCCATTTAACTATTTCTCACAGAGTGAGTTCAGGACAATAATTCTGAGCACCTTCACCACTTGTCCTAGAAACCAGCTTTTAGGCCCAGTTCCCTCCCATTCGCCATCTGAAATCTCAGGGCAGTTGTTTAACCATCCCGGTGTTGTGAACGGAATTGTGCCTCCGCTGCAACATTCACGTGCTGAAGCCGTCACAGGGCTGTATTTGGAGACGGGGTTTTTAAAGGGGTAAATAAGGTTAAATGTGGGCAAAAGTGTGGGGGGCCTGATCCATTAAGGCTGATGTCCCTGTAAGAGGAAGAAGAAAGACAGCGAAGGCCATGTGAAGACACACGGAGAAGGTGGCCATCTCCAAACCAAGGGGAGAGGCCTCAGAAGAAAGCAAACTTGCAATACACTGATATTTGACTCGCAGCCTCCTGCACTGTGAGAAAGTAAATTTCTGTTAAGTTACCCAGTTTGTGGTGTTACAGCTGCCCTAGTGGACTAATACATCTGGTTTCAATGTCTTCACTTATTTTCAATAATCCCTCAAAATTGATCAGTGAAAGCACCCTCAAGTGAAAAATATGGTACATGCGTACGTGTACAGACATTCCTCATCCCCTTCCTTCACCTCAAACACAAAAATCCAGGCTAAAACCTTGCTATTGTTCAATCAATGCTGCTGATCCACTCTTGTCTATGACGTACTATTCAGGCTGCACCTCCGTATTCAGCCTTTAATAGTCTAGTACCCCCTGCATCCCAAACATTCAGCAAGACATGGGCAAATAGGAGCCCTGCTTGTGACTCAACTTCCAGTTACTTTACTCTATCCCACATTTTAGGAGATATTACTGGGTAACTGTCAAAAGGTCAAGATCTAAAGATGAAAAAGCTGGATTCAGGTTGGGTGTGGTGGCTCACACCTGTAATCCCAGCACTTTAGGTGGCTGTGGCAGGCAGATCACTTGAGGTCAGGAGTTCGAGACCAGCCTGGCCAACATGGCAAAACACTGTCTCTACTAAAAATACAAAAATTAACCAGGTCCAGTGGTTCACACCTATAATCCCAGCACTTTGGGAGGCCAAGGCAGGCGGATCACCTGAGGTCAGGAGTACAAGACCAGAGTGGCCAATATGATAAAACCCCATCTTTACAAAAATACAAAAATTGGCCGGGCATGATGGTGGGTGCCTACCTGTAATCCCAGCTACTCTGGGGGCTGAGACAGGAGAATCGCTTTAACCCAGGAGGCGAAGGCTGCAGTGAGCCGAGATTGTGTCATTGCACTTCAGCCTGGGCGACTGAGCAAGACTCCATCTCAAAAGAAAAAAAAAATTAGCCAGGCATGGTGGCATGTGCCTGTAGTCCCAGCTACTAGGGAGGCTGAGGCAGGAGAACTGCTTGAACCCAGGAGGCAGAGGTTGCAGTGAGCCGAGATTGCGCCATTGCACTCCAGCCTGGGTGACAGACAGAGACTCCATCTGAAAAAAAACAAATAAAAAAAACAAAAACAAAACAAAAAACAATAACAACAAAAAAAAACTGGTTTCAAACAGAACTTCACCCATTTACAAATTGCATCATCTTGAGCAAGTTATTAAAACTCACTGCACCTCTATTTCCTCAACTACAAAGTGATGGCAATAGATATTATTACCTGATACTCCTAGTTCAGGCCTTGATGTCAATAATGTCTGAGAGGCATTATGCAAAGTATCTGGAAGGTAGTAAGAGCATAGTAAATAGTAGCTGCTATATTTTATTATCACTATCCCTAAATAAAGCTGGCCTCCAGGAGACATGAAAGGCTAGTGTCTTGTTTGGAACCGAGCCTACCATCTTTGTAGATCAACACCAGGCCTCAAAATGTTACAACCTTAAACTGCATTACTTCAACTACTTTCAAGCACTTACTACGTACTACACACTCAGAAAACAAGGAGGAAGGTGAGGGGTACATGAATCAGAGAGGTCAGAGGGTAGTGGATGAACAGACTAAGGGCTATGTTCTATAACAAAGGCCTAAACAAAGAACAATGGTTTGGAAAGAGGAGAAGAGACAAGGAAGGTAAAGACTTACCAGTGATTCCTACACACAACTATAAGAACAAAGATCAGGCCTACAGATATTCAATGCCTACAAATATCCAAAGAGCCATTAATCTGCAGTGGGGTTCAGGTGTGTGTGCGCACACACACACACATATACATATATATATATATATATATATATATATATATATATATTTTTTTTTTTTTTTTTTTTGGCTGGGGGGTGGGCGATGAGACAGAGATTTACTCTTGTTGCCCAGGCTGGAGTGCAATGGCGCAATCTTAGCTCACCGCATCCTCTGCCTCCCAGCTTCAAGCAATTCTCCTGCCTTAGCCTCCCAAGTAGCTGGAATTACAGGCATGTGCCACCACACCTGGCTAATTTTGCATTTTTAGTAGAGATGGGGTTTCACCGTGTTGCCCAGGCTGATCTCGAACTCCTGACCTCTCAGGTGATACACCCACCTCGGCCTCTCAAAGTGCTGGGATTACAGGTGTGAGCCACTGCGCCCGGCCCAGGTGTGTATATTTTAACATATGCCCAAAGTGATCCTGATAAAAAAGTTGGTTTGAGAACCACTGATGTGACACTTCAGACTACCAACAAGGCCAGGCCATTAAGGACTTAAATAGTAGGAACAGGCTGGGCACGGTGGTTCATGCCTATAATCCCAGCACTTTGGGAGGCTGAGGTGGCTGGATCACGAGGTCAAGAGTTCGAGACCAGCCTGGCCAACATGGTGAAATCCCATCTCTACTAGGAATACAAAAATTAGCCAGGTGTGGTGGCGTGTGCCTGCAATCCCAGCTACTCGGGAGGCTGAGGCAGGAGAATCGCTTGAATCCAGGAGGCAGAGGTTGCAGTGAGCTGAGATCGCACCACTGCACTCCAGCCTGGGGTGGGGGACAGTAGGAATGACATGATCCCACTGAACAGGAAATTGACTTCCACATTTATGAAGGAGGCTGGAGCAGGAGAAAGTAACAGTAGAGTCAGGAAGGGCTAACCAGAGGCTAATGGAATAACCTAAGCCCTTTTCTCTCAAGAGAATATTGAGGTAGAGGTACAGTAATGACCAAAGGAAGGCAGCCTGCCTCTGCCACAATGAGACACCTGGAAACTACCAAATTTGACAGCATAATTCTCAATACAAATACAAATAATCCTTCCATGAACCTGACATTTATGATGCTGAATCTTAGGTATATTTGGACTTTATATCTAGCTGAATTTAAGATAGAAAACACAGCCAAAAGGATTGTAAATGTTAAACACAACCAAAATCAAAACCCAAGCTTTCACTAACTTGGGTGGGCAATCTAACTGAAATATAATTCAATTGTCTAATTTCTGAGAGCCGGATTCCCAGTATGTTTGCCTTAGAAAACTTCCAGGATGTGAAAAAATTGGCAGCTCACATCAGAACCAAAATGTTCATGTTTTTTTCTTTTTGAGATGGAGTCTCACTCCAGCCCAGGCTGGAGTGCAGTGGCACAATCTCAGCTCACTGCAAACTCCACCTCCTGGGTTAAAGCAATTCTCCTGCCTCGGCCTCCTGAGTAGTTGGGACTACAGGCACACGCCACCATGCCCAGCTAATTTTTGTATTTTTAGTAGAGACAGTGTTTCAACATGTTGGCCAGGATGGTCTCGATCTCCTGACCTCTTGATCCGCCTGCCTCGGCCTCCCAAAGTGTTGGGATTACAGGCATGAGCCACCGTGGCGAGCCTCATGTTTTTAAGAAAAAGGATCTCACTAGGCTAGTCTTGAACTCCTGGGCTCAAGCGATCCTCCCACCTCAGCCTCCTGAGCAGCTGGGACTACAGGTACATGCCACTGTACCTGGCTAGAAGCACATGTTTAAATCAATTAAGCTCAACAGCAAACAAAGTTTTGAACTGTAAACTGACTCTTTGCCAGGGTAGTATCTTTGAGAAAAAAACAATCTTAAGGCCATAAAATAATTTATATGAAAAAACTTGACAATATAAATATTCCAGATGATTCTGAGACCAATTTTTATCAAAGATCCATCTAACAATTGTAACCACAAGAGACTTTTTGTGAAGAAATGACTCAAGAGAGGCAACATGTCAAAGAAAAAAAGAAGAAAAGATGCTGTAACAAATATCCTTCCAAGGCAAATGTGTTTTTTGACAAATAACCTAAAAGAATAATATATAAGCAATCTGTTATGTTTACTTCCCAAGAAAAGCATCTTCTGAAATCCTAAGCTGACCTCCATGTTATTAATCATTTTAAGTTACTGTGCTGTGACTAATTGAGGCAATAAAGTAGATGAGAAATAAAGAAGACCCATAACCTTGTGGATGAGAATACCTAACATTTACACAGAGCTCTTCTTTCAAAGATTGAGCTTCCATAGAAAACACTTCAACACGGCCGGGCACAATGGCTCACGCCTGTAATCCCAGCACTTTGGGAGGCTGAGGCGGGCACACTGCCTTAGCTCAGGAGTTCGAAACCAGCCTGGCCAACACGCTGAAACCCTGTCTCTATTAAAAATACAAAAAAATTAGCTGGGCGTGGTGGCGGGCACCTGTAGTCCCAGCTACTCGGGAGGCTGAGGCAGGAGAATTGCTTGAACCCGGGTGGCGGAGGTTGCAGTGAGCCGAGATCACGCCACTGCACTCCAGCCTGGGTGACAGAGTGAGACTCTGTCTACAAAAAAAGAAAAAGAAAAGAAAGGAAAACACTTTGCCAGAATGAGGAAAGCAAGTGAAGTGCCTGGGGATAAAGGATTCACCAGGGCATCGGCACACACGCTCACTACATCCTCGCAGGGACTCTCACTTAGGTCTGGAATTGTCACAAACACCACCCCAAGCGCAAGATCTGACATTCTGAAATAAAGTAGATTGAGCCAGTAAAAGCCCTAGAGATTTCTTCTGCACGTTTTTAAGCAGATTTGCTATATCAAGCACATGCACACTGGATTTTGACAGATGTAGCAAATTGCCCTGCAAAATTGGGGGCATTATAGTAAAAGTCCTATAGTATATATTTAGGGTCATATGTAGAATTCGATTTATAACTTTCAGTCAAGAGACTCTACCTGCACCTCATGCTAACTTTACTCCGCCCTTCAAATAAAAAGAAGGAGAAGGAGGTAATGCTCATAAATCAACACATGGATAAAGAAACTGTGTATACACACACACACACACACACACACACACACACACAATGGAATACTACTCAGACATAAAAAGGGATGAACTAATGGCATTCACAGCAACCTTGATGGAATGGGAGACTATTATTCTAAGTGATATAACTCAGGAATGGAAACCCAAACATCATATGTTTTCACTCATAAGTGGGAGCCAAGCTACGAGAATGCAAAGACATAAGAATGATACACTGGACTTTGGGGACTCAGTGGGGAAAGGGTGGGAAGATGACGAGGGATAAAGGCTACATATTGGGTTCAGTGTATACTGCTCAAGTGATGGATGCACCAAAATCTCATAAATCACCACTAAAGAACTTACTCATGTAACCAAATACCCTGTTCCCCCAAAACCTACTGAAATACAAACTAGAAATAAATTTTTTTTAAAAAAAAGAAGGAAGTAAAAACCAAAGATCAGAGCAACATATTCTGCATCTCAGTTTTCTCAGCTATAAAATGAAGATAATGATACCTACCCTACAAGATCCACTGGGGGAAGAGGGTAGATAATGTCAGATAAGGACCTGATACCCTGAAGGCAGTACACACAGCAGTTAACAGAGCTAGTTCCAAAGCCAGAAAGCCTGGGTTCAAGTCCAGGCCAGTTTCTTCCCAGCTGCATTACCCTGACCCAGATGCTTACCCACTCTCTATGCTCCAAAACTCTCTTCTGAAGATGATCACAGTACCTATCTCATAGGGTTATGAGAATTAAATGACTTAGTCCAGGGAAGGGGTTTTGAGCATATAATAATGTTTTTAAAAAGAGATAGTTATTATTTTAGGCAGCAAATTCAATATTCTAACTCCATTTCCAAATCCAATAATTTTGAAAGTGGAGCTTCTATCTCCATGTCACAACGAAAAGCACAGCTGTGGGGAGAATGTGCCCATTACAGCTAAATGGAAATGTGAATTCATTTGCATGGAATTGTGCATGCAAAGCACCCACTTCTTGTTAGGCTGAACAACATGATTACACTTATTTTGGCAGATATAATTTTTTGATTGACTCTTTCTGGGATATTTATAAGATACAAATGTATAAATCAATGTATAAATGAAATCCTTCATCTAGAAACATTTTTAAAATATTGCATTATTTTTAGAAAAACAAACCACCTAGAATAGTTATAGACAAGATGTTGTTTATTCTCTTTTCTTTTAAGTAATTTTTAAATCTTCTCATCTGAACCAATTAGAAAACTTTTACCACCCATCAATATCTATCCTATGTGTGTGTTTATCTATATACACAGTTTGAAACAGCAATTCTTATGAAAAACTATTTCCTTTTCTCAATGGGGAAAAAGGCACAAAAATATCATTTCCCCATAAGAGAGAAAACTCAAAAAGCACCCAAAATTTGGCACACCTTTTTCTCTATTTCCTTGGTCATTGGCATTTTCCTAACTCATCCGTTCCTGAAATTCCTAAGTCATTAATGTGAGAAACAACTGTAGATAGAATAACTGAATTAACAAAGTAAGAATATAGCAGATGGATGTTGTTCTCAACAGAATGAATGAATGGTGGCTTGAGTCTGCTTTAACTTTAAGCTGGGTTGAACATCAAGCAAGGGAAGTAATATGAGGTTAAAAAAAAAAAAAAGAAAAGAAACAAAAACAAAAACAAAAAACAGGTGTCACCTGCAATTTTTAAAATGGAACAAAAGGTCCTTTCTGTGTGTGGTATATTTATAAGTAAAAATTATCCCAATGATTTTATGCAAGTCAAATGACAAAATTATTCACTTAACTGCTTCCTTTCTTAACTGCTTATTCCTTCTCTTCACCATACGTGGGTATTATGCTCTTTCACAAAAGTTGTGAGACACATGTTTACACACATATTTCTATATTTCAGTGAAAATTCTGCAACAGCAGCTAGGAGTATCCTGGGTTATGCCTGAATAATGCCTCCATGAAAATCGGAAAGATACTCATGGCCTCACATCAGTGAGATCAAATAGATGGATCACTAAAGGAATATATTTTGCAGCTAAATGTCCATCATTGACCTAATATTCCTCAAAAACTTGAGAATATCAGACAGTACAAGTTAAGGCTTCAAAGGTTGAACCAGGATGTCTGTTATTTAAACATTTTCATTAGGTCTTTAAAAAAAGAAAGGAAGCCACCAAGTAAAAACAAAGCACAAATTTCACTTCAGCTCCACAAATTTTGATGCATTTATACCTCCTGATAAAGAGATCCATCAGCAGGGCACAGTGGCCCATGCCTGTGATCCCAGCACTTTGGAAGGCCGAGGCAGGTGGATCACCTGAGGTCGGGAGTTCGAGACCAGCCTGACCAACATGGAGAAACCCCATCTCTACTAAAAATGCAAAATTAGCCAGGCATGGTGGCGCGTGCCTGTAATCCCAGCTACTCGGGAGGCTGAGGCAGGAGAATCATTTGAACCTGAGAGGCGGAGGTTGCAGTGAGCCAAGATCACAGCATTGCACTCCAGCCTGCGCAACAAGAGCGAAACTCCATCTCCAAACAAAAAGAACAATCACCAGTTTTAAGTAAGATGAAGATGAGAACATTGTGGACAAATCTGTCAAGAATCAGCAAACCTGGAGAAGCCCCTAAAGTTTGTTTTCTGTTTAAAAGATATCTATAGACAGACAGTTGGAGAGATTGACAGATTTCTGGGTTTTATGGTTAAACTGTAATTACACGACTAAATTAAACATTATCAACCTAAAAGATGATAGTATTCTTCCATGACAACAGAGTAAGACAGTTCACACCGTATGATTCCAAAGCATAGCAGTCTTGAAATTCACACAGTGAAGTTTCCAAAAATACGACAATTCTGATTTGCTACACAGGTTTTCAGAACTGGCAGTATTCCCAGGGTTATGCCAGATGACATCACAGCATTTCTCAGAGCTGGCTTTTAAATGCATTTTTCAGTGAATAAATTTGACCAGCATTTGATGTAAATCTAACTTTTAAGGACAACTACTGTGTATAACAAAGATGCTGTCTTCACACTGCAGTATTTAAATCACCACATGCAAAGGTTTCTCCTCTTCTTTTCTGTGAGCTATCCACCATGTGGAGGATACAAGAACCTCACAGCATTATAAAAACTAAAATGAACTGGTCTTTAGTTCCACACTAAATCAACAGCCCCAACCAGATCACAAGCAAGACAACCTCTTCCTCCCAAATACACAGGCGCTCTGTCTCCTCTCATTCCAAGTTCAGGACCATGTTACACCAGCTAAATTAATCTACCAGGTGATTTTCTTGATTGTATGCCTCTCACTTGAAGGATGACAGAAATTTTCAATTAAAAAAACCAAAAGGAAGCTGTATCATACAAAAACAAAACAACAACAAAAAATCCTGCAAGAGTCATCCATGTTGGAAATATACTTTTCCTGTGGATTAATATACTCTCCCTGACAACCTGTCATGTGATTTCATCCAAACTGTAGTAACATCAAATCCAAGAGAAAGAGACAGCAGGAAGGGTTGGACAGTATTTGCTTTTGGAGTAGTTAACCCATGAAGGCTTTCTTCGGGCCTGATCCTTTAAGCCCGAGTATGTCCCTGGTGGTGTCATTTAAGGCAGTGATCGGGCTAAGTGAGGCATGATAAATGGCCCCCAGCCTGCACCCGCCTCGACAGAGGCCTGTTTGGCCCTGGCCACGGAAACAGAAAGGTCATTCATTACCCAATGTGAACAAACAGAGTGCACGTTTGTGATAAATAACGGTCATTATTGAACTACAATGCTCTCTGGGAATTCCTCAACACTTCCTTGACATTAATGTACTATTTGTGGAGGGCTCAGCGAGGCTCTCTCAATATTATTTAGTGCTTCATGTTTTATGTGGGACACCACAGAGACATTTACTTCGCCTTTGTTGGGATGCATGAGTCAGAACAAATACTGAGTATCTTCCTTCATATCCCAGCCAAGTAAGTTCCTTCTCTCTCACTCATAGGCACGTACTTGGGCACACACAGGCATGCTCATGCACATACATACACACCACGTGCTAAGGATATATATCTATATAACACAAGCAGATGCTGACAAAACCTACACTTTAAATATTGGAGAAATCATCTGTTCTAGGCTTTGACCTCTTCTGGGTACAGAGTCAATCACATAGGTAAATATCTTATACCCATTACCAAGGGAAAAAAAGGAAATATAGAAGTTATTGGCCCAAATAAACAGATCCCTCAAGGACATGAAAACCACAGCTCACCTCTTTTCACATAATCCCTGTCACTGTGCCTTCACACAAGCTGCTGTCGCTGCAGGCAAGGCTTGTCACCCTGTCCCCTGGAGGTCTTCACCAAACCGATTCCCATTGGCTCAAGTCCAATACCATCCTATCTGAAGCCTTTCCAATGCATCCCACACCAACCATGTGTAGGCACCCCTCCTCTGGGTTCACACAGCACTTCCCTGAAAGGCCAGATGAGACACATGTTGGTTACAAGTCCATGCATTCACTTTCTACCTATTTGGTGTTAAGCATGGGCCAGGCATGGTGAAAATGAAAGACTATGTGCAAAACACACCTTGTCTACCTTGTTCTAGTCTAAAAGCATCTTCTCCATGGAGTAGCTAGAACTTAGATTTCTTCACTTGAATATTCCCAGACGCTACCGACTATGCCTGGTATGTTATAGTTGCACAACACATGTGTCACTGTATGAAAGAATAAACAGATGTATGGACAGATATTAAACATCTTCCATACTGTGTCACTCAGGTTTGACTGCATATAGGAAAATAACTTACTCCTTTGCTAGCCTAGGAATTTAAACCTTTAAAACGTGAGTGACAATTATTGTATGTCGTAGAAATGCTTAGAATAAATAAACTATGTAATGTACCTTGATAGACTGAGAAAAAAAGGGCATGTAGAAGACTAAAATCACATGCCAGAGAAATATACCAATGACTCAGTATGACTAGCAAAACAAAAACTAATTATTGTACATGGAATTTAAGTCAATAATACATAACTAACTTGATCTAAGAATCAGCAGTTAATTTAAGGAAAAATATTTTAATGTAAGAAATTACCTAAACTTTCCAAACAAATACAGTAAGACTAAGTGTCTCTCTTTAGGTAGTATATATGAGCTAATGCACTATTTTATTATCTGTTATAGACATTTTTAAGGTACTATATAATAAGAAAATATAATATCTTATCTCTTTAGATCTCTAAAGTAACTGTATCAGGATAGGGTCACCAGTGATGACCTATAGCTTAGAAAAGCTTGTATTTTATCTACTTGATATTAAAATGTATATCATGCTGTTTATCATGTATGTATAACCTAATGAGGCAAAATATTGGGCCTCCCCAGTATTTGAAAGATATTTATACGCTTCCAGCCAGATAAATATGAAAATATAGATAGATACATGGGTAGATAGAGAAATATGACTATAGCCAGGGGCATTTCCATGGACTGAAGGACAGATCAGGGATGTCACAAAATATCATGAGGTCACGAGAAAGACATTCACTGGTAGAAAGAAATGAGAAGATTTCTGACCTTGGGTCCATGAGTGAGGCTGGGATCCCAGATTCTGTCCACCTTCCACCTTTCCTATAGTATGATGGGGTGTGATTAGGAACAAGGTATACAAAGGTGGAAGAGAGATTGAAACCCTTCTCCGAAAGTGCATTTGATTACACGAAAGACTAAAAATCAAAGCCCTATATTTACCACATACTTCTCTGGGTGAACTACATTATGCTGCAAACCAGTCCTACAAAATAGAATCTTACAACAGCAAGATGTTTTCTTGCTCATGCTGCAAATGCACCACTTAGGGGACTAGGCCCAACATCTCCCTTACTGAGGTACCCAGGCTGAGAGGGCAGCTCCACCTTCACGCTTCCCTGACTGTAGAGGATAGAAGAACACAGCAAAACATGCCCTTACTCTGAAAGATTCCAACTAAAGGTAACAAACGTCTATATCCTCATTCACATCGATATTCTTATTCTAGTTGCCTGATTGAGTTTGAGAGCCATGCTCAACTTAGAAGAGGGCAGGATATGTATGGCTACCATATGCCTGGAGATGGAGAGCTAAAAATATTTTTAGAAGCATAGTAATTACTACTTCAATCACCAAATGATTTCAGGACAGGTTAGGTTTTGCCACCACATAATCGGGGGAAAAAAAAAAAAAAAAACCCTTTCCATTTTTAGAACGTTTTATATTTGGCTATCACGTCTAACGGACTCTAGACCTATGATACTTCACAGATGGGAAACAGAAGAGTCAGGTATCTTTGCTTACAAAAAGGGCTATAAAGGGAGGTGTAAAAAGTAAGTGGTAGAGTAAGAAGCAACTATTTTACCTCACTGTAAAAAATCATACTTAGCTCCAGGCTGCCACTAACACAAACACCAAACATGTGGCCATTCTTACATTTTTAACAAATTGGCCATCATCAAAAGTAGGGAAGAGGGGAAATAGTACAAACATTAGATTTTTTTTTTTTTAAGTTCTGGAAGATGTGGAAGAAAGGACTGGGTAACTCCAAGATTACTGTAAATCATTTTTGTGGGGTTGGGAGGGTCAGGTGAAAGGACAAATGCATTTCCCAATGATTCTCAAGTGACCTGGATTAATCAACAATAACCTGCATGTCATTATCTTGTCAGTTCCACTTACCATCACTGTAGGTTGGTTCCCTGATGCCTCCACAGTTTAACTGTATCTGCACTGATATTCACTATATACTACTCACCGTAGGGGAAAGAGTCCCTTTTACAGAGAAAGGGATAAACACTTTTTAGCAGCTACAGATCAAATCTCCACGAGAGAAACAAATCAGGAGGCTTCTCCCTACTATTCCATGCAAAACGACACAACCAAATAAAAAAACATTTTAACTTAAGATATGTATTTTATCCTCCTAAAACGATAGGATAGCTGGTAATGATAATGCGAGTTAAGGATATCTGAGCACTTTCTATGTACCATGCAGAGTGCTAAGTAGTTCCTATGCATTATTTCCATGAATCTTCCAAAATTGTTACTGTTACCATCATTTATTAACAAGATTGTCTGGGCGTGGTGGCTCACGCCTGTAATCCCAGCACTTTGGGAGGCTGAGGCAGAAAAATTACTTGAGTCTAGAAGTTTGAGACAAGCCTGGATAACATAGCAAAACCTCATTTCTACCAAACAACAACAACAACAACAACAAAAAGTAGCTGGATGTGGTAGTGCACAGCTCTAGTCTCAGCTACTTAGGAGGCTGAGAAGGGAGAATGGCAAGAGCCCAAGAGATTGAAGCTGCAGTGAGCTGTGATCCTATCTCTACACCCCAGCCTGGGTGACACAGTGAGATCCTCGCTCAAAAAAAAAAACCTAAGAAAATGGAATAAGCCAAGTGGTAGAACTAAGACCTTATCTTGGTCTTATTCCAAATTTGTGAAATTTATTTAACTACCATACAATAATGTCTCCCATTTCATACCTAGAATCTCGTAACTAACTGCTAGTTCAGCTTTTAAAATCTATGATATGCATTGTAAAACCATCAAAACAATAGGTATGAAACTCTTATATTTCCACTTTTCCCTCTTTGTATTATGTTCTGGTCTTTACAATTTCTATGGATCATGACCAGAAGCAACCTCAACCACTTACTTGCATTCTGTAGTTTGTCTATTTAATCTGTGTTCAGTATGACCAGTCTTACACTTGAAGCATTTAACTTACTGGTCGTTAAAATAAAACATGGGAGAATAGTAAGCTCAATGGGTTTCCCTTAATTAGTAATCCCTAAAAGCGTTGAGACACATGAATGTGCAGAATTACTGAATTCTGTCCAATAACCAGAAAACTTTCTTCAGGCTTTGTGACTTCAGGAGTACATTTACTGATGCATCTCGAATATTCTTATCCTTTTCACAAATCACCCCTAGAGCAGACAGGAGTCAGGGTTAAAAGACAATTCTTTACCTCTACTCTAGAATGTCACCTTTTGCTTCCCATTCTGCACTGCCCACATCTGATGGCAGCTTCAAGACCACACCTAGTTAAATTAACTGAATGTCAAGGAACACATATCCACAAGGGTTCTCTGTCCTAAGTGGGTTGTTAAATCTAAGGAAGCCAGTTGGACTTTGTATGACTTATCAACATGACCAGCAAGTAGTTGAAGGATTAGAGTTTATGTCATACACAATTTTCATCACTGTGGAGAAATCACAATTTGTTTTGACATGAGGTCTTGCTTTGTTGCCCAGGCTGGAGTACAATGGCAAGGTCACAGCTCACTGCAACCTTGACTTCCTGGGCTTGACTGATCCTCCTGCCTCAGCCTCTTGAGTACAGGCATGTGCCACCACACCTAGTTAATTTTTGTTTGCCCAGGCTGGTCTCAAACTCCTGGGCTCAGGCAATCCTCCTGCTTTGGCTTTTCAAAGTGTTGGGATTACAGGCGTGAGCCACCATACTTGCTGAGAAATCACAATTTCACTTAAGGATTCCATTGAGATTGAAAATCCTCAAAGCAGAATTAAATTGCAGCTATGGTTTTCCCTGCTACAAGGGAAGGCCTCTTAGATGTAAAGTTTGGTTTTCTTCCATCCACCTATCCTACATGAGTAACCTGGTGGTAGAAGACTGTGTGCGGTTTGTGAGGGAAGGCTGCTTACATTCTTATGAAGCACCTAAGGAAACAAATAAAAATTTAACCTGGCTTCTCAGTCAAAATTAACATACTCATCTACAAATATGACAAGTCATTTCTGCAGGAAAGCCTAGAAAATATTTTAAACTAACTCAATAGGAATAGTCTAGTCTGGTTTGGAAAACTGTTCAAAATCTCTCACTCAAATCTCACAACTGTCAACTCATTTTTCATCATCATTTTTTTTTTTTTTCTGAGACGGAGTCTCGTTCTGTCGCCCAGGCTGGATGGAGTGCAGTGGTGCGATCTTGGCTCACTGCAAGCTCCACGTCCCGGGTTCATGCCATTCTCCTGCCTCAGCCTCCAGAGTAGCTGGGACTACAGGCGCCTGCCACCACGCCTGGCTAATTTTTGTATTTTTAGTAGAGACGGGGTTTCACTGTGTTAGCCAGGATGGTCTCGATCTCCTGACCTTGTGATCCGCCTGCCTCGGCCTCCCAAAGTGCTGGGATTACAGGCGTGAGCCACTGCACCCGGCTTCATCATCATTCATAACACGGATATTTATCATCAGTACATTTGCTGGACAGACATATCCAAGAATGAAGGCATTTCTCCATTGTCCTACATTATTGATTTCTACTTGCACTATAAATCCATGTGAACTTAAACTCCATGAAGAACAAGTTGTTTTTCCTTCCACCTTAGTAAGCTAGTCCACAAAATAAAAAATATATATAAATTACCATAATAATCTTTAAGTTTTTCATCACTTCTGTTACATTAACAACTATTCTAAATGCATAAATTTCTTACACCCAAAATGCATAACACATTTAAGTTCTACTCGCTCCTCTGCAATGAGCAATATGATTCCACTAATTAATAAGCCCTGTGCGGCCAGGCCCGGTGGCTCACGCCTGTAATCCCAGTACTTTGGGAGGCCGAGGCAGTGGATCACGAGGTCAGGAGATTGAGACCATCCTGGTCAACATGGTGAAACCCGTCTCTACTAAAAATACAAAAATTAGCTGGTCGTGGTGGCATGCATCTGTAGTCTCAGCTACTTAGAAGGCTGAGGCAGGAGAATCCCTTGAACCCGGGAGGTAGAGGTTGTAGTAAGCTGAGATGGTGTCACTGCACTCTAGCCTGGGCGACAGAGCAAGACTCCATCTTAAAACAAAAACAAACATAAACAAACCCGTGCAACTGGCTCATCATTAATTTCAACTCCATCAAATCTCCCAAAGTAACCCAACTTGCAAGTGCAAACTACGCATGATGGGATGGAGTAGATGGTAAAAAATATTCAGCCCAGGGTAATTAAGTGCCCCAAGAACTCCTAACTAGGAAAGGCAGCACAATGAATATCAAAGGGATGCTGGCCCCCCCAGTCAGAGCAGAGAATGAACACTCACTTGTTCCTCTCTTTCCCTGAAAACACACACAGGGAGGTGTCTTCAAGTCACCATCGGCCGTGTAACGTATCAGTCTCAAAACAAATATTGCCTTTCCTGTGTCTCCTTTTTTGGGGAAGGTATGAGGACTGTTAGAGAAGAAATTCTCTTACTGTGTGTGGTTGGAAGAATAAAACATTTGACTAAAAGGGTAAAGGTTGCTACACCAAGGACCAGAAACTATTTTTGCACCAAAAATACCCCATTAATGGCCATGTAAAAATAGCTTCACATTGGAAAATTCCTCCTTGCTTAAATTGGAAAGAAAATCTCTAGGCTATGAGAATTTTCACAAATATAACACTCAAAAGGATGTAGCTCCTTTCCTTCAAATGCTTGATTTATTTTTCTTGTCCATTTGGTTTTTCCAAACAGGAAGGATCCCTCTGAGGACAGAAAGCATTTTTTTTTCTTTCCTTTTCTACAGAAGGTCGCTGTTCTACAGTCATTACCAGAGCTGGCTGTGAAAGCTTCCATTAGTGAATTACTGCAAATAAAGTTCAGGGACAACATTAACATGTTAGTCCTCATTAAAGAAAAAGTTAACTCTGAAGTCAGGGACACGAGAGAAATTCTCAAAACATCAAGCCAACATTCCCAACAGACCAGAATTATTTTCAGGCTGGCTGTTACCTTTTCCAATTACAACGTGAAACCCAACGGCTACTCACTGCATATTTGGGGATGTGGGTGGAAAGAGAAGAGCTGAACAATTAAAAACAGAAAAGTCAAAGAAACAGTATTGAATAGGCAAGAATGTTGCCATAGAGGAGCATTTCCAAAAACAAACTCACTGAGCAAACTCATAATACTTCCAGGTCAGAAAAGAGAGATTCTCCACTTGGCTGTGCCAGTGACTGAAACTAATTACTTAGGCAAGTTACTTACATTGTCCATGGTACAGTTACTTAATCCCTGATGATGAAGGAGGAAGATAGATTACTATGATGCATTTGAGAGGCAGTTAAATTGCTAGCTTACGCTTCTGCACTGACTTGGCAGAGCCTGCCCATTACATAAGATTCTAACAGCTCTGTTTACTCATCTGTGAAATGGAGAAAATAATTGTGACTGCCACATAAAGGTGCTGTGAAATCCGGTGATACAATAACTAGTAAAGCGCTTAGCATGCATCTTGGGCGGATGTTCTCAATCATTATCATATTCAGTATTGTCATCGCTCATACTGCTATTCATACACTCACCTCACGACCCCTTACCCTCTACTGTTTATATCTCTTTAACCTTCATATTTCCCCTCTTCTTTTGCCTTTGTCTTCTATGCTTAGGGTCATCCTAGCCTTCCTTTATTAGCTTTATAATTCATAGCACATTACTTATCATTTAAGCCTCAGTTCTCTGGCATGCAAAATGAAAGAAATACTATTTCCCATAAAGGATTAAGAAATGTAAAAACTGTAAAACTCCTTTTCTGTTAACTTAAGAAGAGCAGACGGCCGGGCGCGGTGGCTCACGCCTGTAATCCCAACACTTTGGGAGGCCGAGGTGGGCGGATCACGAGGTCAGGAGATAGAGACCACCCTGGCTAACACAGTGAAACTCCGTCTCTACTAAAAATACAAAAAAGTAGCCAGGCGTGGTGGCGGGCACCTGTAGTCCCAGCTACTCGGGAGGCTGAGGCAGGAGAATGACGTGAACCCGGGAGGCGGAGCTTGCAGTGAGCCGAGATCGCGCCACTGCACTCCAGCCTGGGCGACAGAGCAAGACTCCGTCTCAAAAAAAAAAAAAAAGAAGAAAAAGAAAAAAAGAAGAGCAGACAAATGAGAACTGATCATAACTAATATGATTAATATGATTTTGTGCTTTTGTTATTACTGAAAAAGTTAAACTCATAAAGCTGAAGAAGTAGCCATTAAAAGGGGAAATCTATGCTGAGGAGAATACTGCAAAATGTAGATGAAGTCCGTAAGAAACACAGCATTTAAAAATCCTGGATAAGGAAAGGAATATTTGAAATGCTTGGTGTAATGAAAAAAAAATCCATAAATGTTCACAGTGAATCAAAAAAACACCATGTCCAATAAAGGTGTTAGAGGTAACAAGTAATCAAGTTCTCCAGTGTGGCCAAAGAACCCTAGGAAGTCTCACTCATATACAATTTCCCACTGCGGTCACAGAGGAAGTGCAAAACAGGAACCCCTGAAGATGAATGCTATAGCTAGCTGTTACTCAAACAATCCCCAGCAGCCAGGCGCCTCTATCTACCAAACAGCAAAACCTGCTTTCTCCATTTTAATCAACACCAAAATTACTGTTTTATCCCTACAGCTGCAGTAGGAAAAAAAAAAAAGAGACACAGGAAGAAGAAATTAAAAAGGGGAGTGTTTTCTGAGATGATGGGTATTTGTGTCAACTTGACTGGGCTGTGGGGTACCCAGATACTTGGTTAAACATTATCTCTTAGTGGGTCTCTGAGGGTGTTTAGCAACTGATTGAATAGACTGTTTAAAGCAGATGGCCTTCCTCAATGTGGGTGGGCACCACTCAATATGAGTGGGTACCTCAATGTGGGTGGGTACCCATTCAGGTCACCCTGAGTGCCTGAATAGAACAAAAAGGCAGAGGAAGGGAAAACATCTCCCTGAGTGCTTAAGCTTAAGCAGGGCCATAAATTTCTTCAGGCCTCCAAGAGAGATGGGAATTTACACCATTGGCTGTCCTGGGTCTCTAGCTTACAGATGGCAGACTGTGGGACTTCTCAGCCTCCACAGTCACACCAATTCCTTATAATAAATGTTTTTTAAAAATATATCGCCTTTTTTCTGTTCCTCTGAAGAACCCTAACTCATATATCTACTAAAATTTCAAACAAGTGATTCAGCATCCTATGTTCGCTTACTGATGACTCAAACCCTTTTTCTTCAATGTATTGTTTTTTATTATTAATAAAAACCAAAATGTCAGGAAACACTTAAAAAATATGAATGATCTATTCCTAAAAATCCAATATTCACATACATTTTCCCAACTAGCTATAATGTTTTCCATTTTACAATGTGTTTGCTTCAATCAGGATCCAAATAAGGGCCATACACATTAAGATAAATCAAGGTACTCCTTAATCTCATTTAATCTATAGGTTCCCCTTTTATCTCCATTTACCCCTTTTTGTGCTAAAAACATTTTGTACCCTCTGTTGTATAAAGATTCCCATGTTATGGATTTTGTCTGTTTTGCTGATTGCATCCCCATGGTGTCATTTAACATGTTACTCGGTTTAATTTCTGTAAATTGATAGATGTAGAAGCTTGATCAGACTAAAGTTCCATATTTTGTTGGCAGAACTACTTTATAGGTAGTACTACATTCTCCTATTGAGAATTATATAAAGTCTAAGTGTCTCCCCCGTTTGTGATGCTAGTGGCCATTGATAATTATTGCCTAGATACACAAATTTATTCAGGGCCACAAAACTGTGTCGCCTCTAGTGCTATCTTCCCCAAATTCACTGGACGCTCCAATTATGATTATCTGAAACACTACATGGTATCCTTAGTAGATTAAATACTTCTGTAAAGAGAAAGAACCATTAGCAATCATTTGGTTACTGACCTCTACTTACGTCATCAATGCTTCCTCAAGCTTTGAGGTTGTCTGAAGCTTGTTCTCTACTAGTTGCTTCAAAAAGAGCTCATGGGAGTTATATTGCCTGATTTCTGGCACACTCACAATCATTTGATCTTCATAGCTGAAGACCATTTTGGAGAGTTATAAAATTCATGGTTCACATTTTCTATCCTTGCATATCTTAAATATGATACTCCATTGTCTTTTTGGCATATAACACTACTGTCAAAAAAAAAAAAAAAGTTTCACAAGAATCCAATTTTCCTTTCCTTATAGTGACAGAGTCTTTTTGCTGGGATGCTCAAAGGATTTTTGTTTTACCTTTTCATGAATGACCCATACTTTCTCTATATTATTTATCTGGGATGATTTGAGAAGATTTTCTAAGGAACACAGTGGCCCTTTAAATATAGCTTTAAGGACCGCTATTTCAATGAATTTTTCTTGTGATTTTTAATATTTTTTTTCTCTTTACTTTCAATTTCTTCTTACAGGACTCCTATCACACATATTTTGGTTCTCCTTTAGGCAACCTCAATACAACTTTTTTTTTTCTCCCTTTTTTCTTTTTGGACACAGGATCTTCTTGCTCTATTGTCTAGGCTGGAGTACAGTGGCACGATCATGACTCACTGCTACCTCAAACTCCCAGGCTCAAGTGATCCTCCCACTTCAGCCTCTCAAAGTGCTGGGATTACAGGCATGAGTCACCGTGCCCATACTATACAACTTTTTCATTATACATTTTATATGACTTTTTCATTATTATATTTCTCTTTGATTATTAAAATCTTCTCCTCCTCTACTTGCTCTTGCATTCTCTCTAATTTATTCTTAATTTCTGAAACATTATTTTATTTCTACTTCTTTCCCAAATCCTGCCATCTTTCTCTTCAAATCTGGCATTTCTGAGTTTCTCTAAAACTAATGTATAATGTTCTTTCATACCATCTATCACATTCTCATATTTTAGTCTTATTTTAAAATATCAGGTATATAGTGTTCAACTCTTTTATGAGTGCTGCTCCGTATTTTCTTTTTTTGGAATAAGTTTATATAGAGTTCAAGTGTAATCCTTTTCTTTTGCTCATTTTTTAATGTAAAATAAATATTCCCAAACCCTAATCATGGGGTTAGGGTGGGAGGTATGGTGGAGCTTTTCTAGTTGTAAACACGTAGATCTCCCACTGTTATTATTTTCACAAAGTGATTCCAAACACTATGACCTTCTGCTTTCACAGACCTGTCTTCTCAACTTCCACTGTTACCTGAAACTTGTCTTTATTTGACTCTCACTGCCCCTTCTTGTTCATTCTGCCTTCTACCCCCAGCAGTTCTTCCTCTTGCAAGTTTTACCTTAGAAGGGAGATTCAGGTTATTAGTTTGGAAAATGATAGAGCCCCAAAATCACCACATCTTGCTCCACTGCAGTCTCCTTGCGCTCATCCAGGAACTAGGTATCCTATGGAAGCATGCCTATTCTTCAATGCACATCCCAAGTAGGCCCAGCACACTTTCCCATGGGCATCTGCAATATGCAGCTGATCTGAGACTTCAGGTCCTCTGTCTCTTCCCTCTGGGGCCAATTCCACGCACGTCTCGTAGCTGTAGGTGGTTTGTCCCATCCACACATATTCTGAGACTGATGGAGATACCTCATAACCTAGTTTCATTACAGATATTGTTTGTGAGTTTATAGTTTAGCTTTCCTAGTTGCTTTATTTTTCCATGGAAGAATTTGGAATTTAAAAACTGCCATAATTGGTTGTTTTCTTCTCAGAATTCACTGAAAACTCAAACTATAATGATTCTAAAGCCAACAACAATCAACTAAATATTTTATTTTTCTTAGAAATATTAAAAGGTACATTAAATTACCAACTCCCCCAAAATAAAAATCTCCCCCTACCAATGTTTTCTATGAAATTGTTGAACCATTTAAAAAAAAATTCAGTGATTTAAAAGGTTTAGCACTTACTTTTGATGGAGATTACCAATAGCTCTCTATAAATATATCACTATATATACATATATATATAGAGAGAGAGAGAGAGAAGTGATTACTGAAACTCTCAGGTACTACCAAAAAGCTTCATAGCATTACATTTCATTTCATTTTACCAGTAAATTATCCCTACCAAAAAGCTACATGTCAATACAAATTTTCAACTGAAACTTTTCTCATCAGCACAGTGAGACATCACTTTTATCTCACCAAGGTCTTCAAATCTGGTCACTTCTCTATTATCTCCTTCACAATCATCCTCAACCAAACTTTCATCATATCTCATCAAGACCGCTGCAAAAACAGCCATCCATGTGCCTCACCAATCCACTTTCAAAAACTGCATTAACAATTTGAATACATGTAGCCATTGGGATTTTTCTGTGGGAGAAGATGTCCAAGGAATTCTAGGCCCTCAAAACCTTAAGAACCAGTAAAGCTACAACCATCTGATAGCTGGATGGGATAGAGTTAACATTCCAACATTTTTCCTGTTTTTGTTTGTTTGTTTGTTTGTTTGTTTGTTTTTGAGACAGAGTCTTGCTGTGTCACCTAGCTGGAGTGCAGTGGCGAGATCCTGGCTTACTGCAACCTCCGCCTCCAGGGTTCAAGTGATTCCCCTACCTCAGCCTCCCAAGTAGCTGGGATTATAGGAACCCAACACCATGTCCAGCAATTTTTTTTTGTATTTTTAGTAGAGACAGAGTTTCGCCATGTTGGCCAGGATGGTCTCAAACTCCTAACCTCAAGTAATCCGCCCACCTCATCTTCCCAAAGTGCTGGGATTATGGGTGTGAGCCACCACGTCCAGCCTTTTTCTGGGTTTTTGAAATTCTGTTCAAGAATGCCAAGACACAAAACAACAGCATGTCACAATTCCTACTTTGAATGGAATTGCCTTGCTATTTGAACTTCATCCCTAGATCTCAATTTCCTCACCAGGTAAATGTAGGAGCTTGACTAGATGATACTGAAGTCATGTTACAGATTTCATAACAAACTTAAAAGAGTTACTCAACAGCAGGCAGGGAAGACCTAAAGTCATCAGTTTTGCTATCAAGAGATCTTCACTTGTAGTAATATTTTCAAGGGTTAAAGATGGCCAGTCACCAGTGACTTTAGGAAATAAAATAGCCTAAAATGAAATAAAAATGAAAATAATGAGAGGTCCATTCTAGAATTTCCAAACATTGGTTATGTTTTTAGGGTAAATCAGGAACCTGTTCTGCTGTATTCATTCCTATATCCCCAGTGCCTGTAACAGTGCACAGCATGTAACAGGTGCTTTATAGATATTTATTGGATAGATGTGTGGGCTTCCCTTAACCTAATAAACAGCCACTGTAACTTTCACCTTGCTTAGTAATGATTAAGATCATAGAGCAATGAGGTTCTCACTAAGCACTCACAATAAAAAACAGATAAACTACTTTTGCACAATAAAACAATGCAGCCCCCTCATCTGGGTCCCTACAATCTTGTCAATATATATACCTCGTATTCTCTGATTAGATCAAATGAGAGATGACATTGGGACATGGTTATCCCCATTATAATGTATTCCATCTCTAAGACTGCATTGGAAACAGGGTTAAAGCCAATCAAGACAGTAAAATCAAACAATAAGATTTCTTTTATTTTTATTTTTAATTTTAATTTTTTGAAACAGTCTCGCTCTGTTGCCCAGTCTGGAGTGTGACAGTTGGGTCACTGCAACCTCCACCTCCCAGGTTAGAGCGATTCTCCTTCCTTAGCCTCCCAAGTAGCTGGCATTACAGGTGCACATCACCATGCCCAGCTAATTTTTTTTTGTATTTTTAGTAGAGACAGGGTTTTGCCATGTGGCCCAGGCTGGTCTTGAACTCCTGAGCTCAAGAGATCCACCCACCTCAGCCTCCCAAAGTGCTGCAGTTACAGGTGTGAACCACTGTGCCCAGCCAGATTTCTTTTAATAATAAACAAAACTAAACATGAGAAAGCAGCAGCCACTAACGACCTAATTAGCAGGCAGGTCACAAAAAACCTGAGTCTGAGGCAGCCCTGCAGAAGAGAAAATGTACTAGGATAGGACACTAGGCAGATATGAGTTTAAATCCTGTCTCTACCACTGGCCACTCTAAGTCTCAGCATCTTTATTTATGAAATAGCAATAAAAACTGCTAGTTCCCTGATAGAGTTGCTGCCAGGGGTAAATTATATCAGGTATGCAAATCACTTAACAATATGCTTGGCACAAAGCAGACATGCAACAACATTTATTTCCCTGAGCCCCTCCCAGTCATCCTAGATGAATACAAAGAAGAAAAAAGTGAGATGAAGATAGAAAGCAAGAGCAATATCCTATCAGGGCACCAAGTTTTTATACAGGTTATTTCTCCTTTTGCTTATGCATGAAATAAATAAGCAGCACACCAGGTAGCTACTACTGACATTTTAGAATTCTAAGCAGCCTCCCATGTAACTCACAGTTACCTGAGGTCTGAGAAAATCTTAAGAGCAGATCTTCAAGTATAAACAAACAAAAAACAAGCAGACAACATATGGGGCTACTAGAGAGAAGCTGAACTACAGTAAGTCAGATATCAACAAAGCAAGTTACCACTAGACGTAGGTCTGCAGGTGGATTTCAGATCTACTCTCTGATGAAAAACTAGCAAAGTCTGTTCTTGCATCTGTTCTTGTATACAAGAAGTGGAATACTCCCGTGGTTACGAACTATAAGCTCTTTACTAAGATGGTGAAAGAGCGAGAGGCTCTGGTTCAAATCCTACTCACCCGCTTGTTAGGGATGTGAGTTTGGAAAGGCACCTTAGCTTTCTCCCCATCAATATCTTCACTGTAAAAATAGTATCTCGGCTGGGCGCGGTGGCTCACGCCTGTAATCCCAGCACTTTGGGAGGCTGAGGCGGGCAGAATGCCTGAGATCAGGAGTTCGAGACCAGCCTGGCTAATATGGTGAAACCCCATCTCTACTAAAAATACAAAAATTAGTCGGGCCTGGTGGCACATGCCTGTAGTCCCAGCTACTCTGGAGGCTGAGGCAGGAAAATCGCTTGAACCCAGGGGACCAAGGTTGCGGTGAGCCGAGACAAGATTGCGCCACTGCACTCCAGCCTGGGTGGTGACAGAGCGAGACTCCAACGCCAAAAAAAAAAAAAAGCCAGTATCTCATAAGATGTCTGTAAGAATTAATGTAACATGTGAAAAGCACGTATAATGTTTGGAACATAAACAAACCACTTCGAGACCTTGCTTCGTTTGGCACATGAGAATATTAACAGCCCCTTCATCATAGGCTTGCTAGAATAAATCAAACAAGATGTTTCATGTAAGAGCCAAGAACATAGTATGCATTCAATAAGTTATTATGACTACAACTACAACTACTGCTATTAAAGGCATCTAGAACTCTTCATGGCTGAAAAATAAGCCAGTACAACTAAACAAACACACACACACAGATTTTTTTTCTTTTTCTTTTTTTTTTTTTTGAGACGGAGTCTTGCTCTGTCACCCAGGCTGGAGTGCAGTGGAGCAATCTCTCAGCTCAATACAAACTCCACCTCCCTGGGTCAAGTGGTTCTCGGTGCCTCAGCCTCCCAAGTAACTGGGATTACAAGCGCGCGTCACCACACCCAACTAATTTTTTTTTTTTTTTTTTTTTTTTTTTTTTTAGTAATGATGGGGTTTAACCATGTTAACCAGGCTGGTCTCCTGATCTCAGGTGATCCACTCACCTAAGCCTCCCAAAGTGCTGGGATTACAGGCATGAGCCACTGTGCCCAGCCATACCCACAAAGATTTCCATTCTAAAATACCTTACTCTTTCTACAGCCTCAGACCCCATGCTCTACCATTCCGTTGAGCCCCACATAACCTCATGCTAGAGAGAATCTGTACTATGTTCTACCTCACTCACCTGTTCCTGCATTTCAATACACCAGTCTTTCCCAAACAACAATTGGTGGGAAACAGTTTCAGGTGGTCTACACAAGTATTCTTTGCATGTAACAAAACTGTTTACAGGATTTAAAATTTTAAATGTCTCCATAAAGCAAGGGGGCATTTAAGACCCTAAAGGTAGTTATGCACATTTAGATGAACCTAGTATCCTAAACCAGTAGGAGCACGTTAAATATTCATCAAACCAGCAAAACAGTTGTTCAGAGCATTTTTCTCTGCCTCAGTGCCCTCCATCACTTCCCACGCTCTTAACTGCATCAGAGAATTATCTCAGAGCTGGCCCAACACGGGCAGGGAGACTGAGGGTGAACATCTGAGGAGCCCTCAGGGCACACATTCTTCTTAAAGACTCCGAGTCATTTTGCTGGTCTTGTTGTCCCTTAAGAATCTCTACTGTGGAAAGCAGCTAACGAGGAGTTATCTGGAAACCTAGATAGGATGAATCTGACTTTCGGTGAGCAAAGGTGTACATTTCTGTTTCAAATAATCTTCAACCTCTATTACAAAAAAGGAACAAATAGAGGCAGTATGTGAAAACTTAGGAAGTTTAATGACAAATCTGAGCTTAAATTGGTGGGTTTTCATTATACCACAAAAATGTACATATCCGTTTTGAATGATCTTCAAAGTGTGAAAGATTATTATGTACAAAAGAAAAATTGATCACATCCTGAAAAGAAGGTGGAAAATAAATATTTGTTGAATGGCTCACAGATGGATTGACAAAATGAATGAATGAATGAATGAATGAATGAATGAATGGTCAGGACCACTGCTAAATTACCCTCAAAACAGTAAATCTAAAAATCATTGTTTTCACACACACACACACAATCAACTGTAGATACTAGGACGAAGTTACCAGAAAACTTGTTATTTGCAGTAAGGATGCGCTATATTGGGGTACAAGCATCTCTTCATCCTGCAAAACCACACATTTATATCCTAGAAGTTCTACCTCCTGAAAAACTAAGGCTTAACTCATGGTGCTCCCCGCTATGTCCTCAAGCACATTTTGAAATAAAAGCCTTTTTTTGAAGACAGGACTACTAATAAATTAAATTATTTCTGCTATGCCACAACTAATGGAGAGAAAGCACAGAGCTCAAGATGAACAATAATCTAAACCGTTAGATCTGATTTGTAACCTAATGATATTCTGGTACTGGCAGAGGAACAAAACAAAACTCGAGCTGTAATAACAGGCAAGGTATGCTGTCAGCACTCTTGAGGGAATTTTTATATTTTAAGCCTGTGGGAATTTGGAAAAGGTCCATGGTACTATTTTTTCCCTTATCTGACTCACATGGCTGATTACACCTTTAAATTACGTCTAATAATGCATATTGTCTTTGTTAATCAGGATATGAAAGCTAAAGTTGTGTTTTGTGAAAAAGCAGATCATTTTCCAATACAGAACTCAGGCATGATGGAATGGACACTTCAATGAAATTCAGCTTTGGTCAAATGGAGGGCAAGTTACATGGCCCTAGATGCAACTAATTCATTTCCCACATCACTGTGCATTCTGGCTCTTGTTGGTTTTCTGGCCAAAGAGCAGACATATTAGTCAACTTGTCTGCTGTATTGGTCAGATTTCTACTGCAACAATACTGTGGGACCAAAAGGAAGAGGGGAAAAAAGAGTTTTGGTATTGAACAACAGTAGGCATTTATTTCTTGCTCACTGGTGTTTGGGTACACTGGGTGACTGAGAGTTAAGCAACAGGCTGGGGCCAGGAAGTTCCACCTGTGAATCTAGGACATGCTTTTCTCATGGTACATAGCAGAACAGAGAGGCCAAGTAAAGTCATGCAAGCACATTCAAGCACTCTATTCATGGGCCTTCCATGACATTCCACTGACCAAAGAGCATCACAAAACCCAGCCCAAAGTTCAGCCGGAAGTGAGATGTCCACAGCAGACCTAATTGGGAGGCACAGCAGAGTCACAAACTAAAGGGGCTGCGGGGCTATGACAGGGAGAAAGTGTCACATTCGAACAATCATCAGGTCTGCCTCACCTGGGCTGCCACATTCACCCTAATCTGCCCTCCTGGTGACAGCCTTGCACTCCCCACCCCGGGTAGGCAAGGGGGAACCTTCATTGGCTGGCAGGCAGCCAATCAGATACTCATTCTGACATCATATGATGTCACCTTGATGGTGGAACACTAAAGTAAAAGCCCGCAAAAACAAATTCAGCTACCCTCATTACAACCCTTCTTGAGGACTGGATTCTCCATTTGTCCTGAATTACTTACAATAAATGCCTATTCATTCTAATTAGTTTCTTTGGATCTCCATGACTTCTCCGTCAAAGGCCATCGTAGGGACAACTGCATTACACAGACAGAGCCGAGAAGAGAAAACTATCCAAAAGAGGTAGGAGTTGGGTGGCCAGGAGTAGGGGTGGGTAGCCAGACCTAGGAACTTGTCTTCTAGCTGGGTCTGCATCATAAACACATTGCTGCGTTTATTGAGGTCATATGCCCATGCAGATAAAGAGATTTAAACAATGCTAAATAAGGTATCCCTTCGCACTGTCATTGCTTATACAGGGCACCTAAAAAGAAATCATTCCTTTAGGCTTGTTATCTGGTTCTTGTCCATTCCTCTCTCATCTTTCCTTACCTCAGATTCTTAGGGTTTTACTGTCATCTTCCAAATCAATGATTCTCAGTCCTGCACTCTAATCCTAAATTACTCCTGCCTATGCATCACTTCTTCCTGGATATCCTACCTGCACCCTAAACTCATTTTTGGTCTAGAATTGAATTTGCCAGCTTTCATACAAACCTCTACCCTTTCCTCTATTCTCTGTACCAGTGATATTGTTCTTATTTTCTCCTGCACTCCCTGTAGAGTACACTTCGGCCTCCAACATGCTATTATGTTCACAGTTGCAAGTATCACTGGCTGCCTGGCCACAAACCAAAAGCCATTTAGGCTGTGCAGGCATAGCCCACTTCCAGCTACAGAGGCTCAACGGGCTAAACAGTTTCCCAGCCCCGCTTTGCAGCTATAAGGTGGGCATGGCCACAATTCCAAGCACACACCTGAGGTGAAGTATGCAATGGGACTTCTGGGAAAGCTCTGCCTCCCTGATACAGGAGTTGGGGGGAAACTATTCTTCTGCTGAATCACCTTGAAATCAAGAGAGCACAGAGCTTCAATAGCTGTGCACCCGCTCAAAAAGCTTCCGTGGCTCTCAACTGTCAAGTGAATAAAATCTAAGCTCCGTAGTTCAGGATTCAAATGCCTTCATTATCTGGTCCACATTTATGTTTCAAGTTTATGTCTTTCTATTCCCCTTCATATGAATACAGAATAACTATATTATTTTCTTTTCAAGCTTACAACGTGCCAGATAACCTGCTAGGTACATGACATATAGTATTCACTGTCCGCACTGGCCCCTATGTGGTCAGTGTTATAATACTTATTTTATAGAAATTAACAGGATCAGAACTCAAATGTAAGTTTCTCTCCATAAAGCCTCATGTCTTTCAACCCTTATTTCTTGGGTATCTTCTGTGTGCCAGACACTAGTACACGGTACCACTTCCTCTTCCAGTTGGATTTTCTATCTGTCCCACTCCTTTAGGTTATTCTTCTGGGCTCAGCTCAGAAAACTGTTTCATGGGCAGTGTCTCCCCTCAAGATGCAGCAAAAAGCCATCAGTAATCACATTTTTCTCTGAAAAAAGAGTGCATCTTTTTTTTCTTCTTTTAATCCTTCCTACTTCTAGTGTGGTAATATAATTATACCTTACTCCAAATTTGAGGATGCAAGCTCTTGACTAAGGCAAAGTCTGCTGCTTATTCATTTTGTAACTTTCCCCCACTAACCTCCCCCACCGTGATAATAATAAGAGACAACAGCTATTGGGCCTTCACTATGTGGAAGGCAGTGAACTAACACTTAACACATTCTTTTACTTATTCTTATGATAACTCTATGGATTATATTACCCCCATTTTACAAGAAAAGAAAAAAATGTGGCAAAGTTAAGTCATCTGCTCAAGGTCACAAGTCTACTAGATAGCAAAAACAGATTGAAATCCAACAGGTCCAGTAGAAATAATTTTTTAAAAATTTTAATGGTATACTACACCTCAGTTTTTATCAACAAAGATACAAAAGGTCTAAACTTTAAAGCACTTGGATCAAAAGGCTCCATTAGGAGTGGACCCAAGCTGTAAAGCCTTTTTTATTGCCAGATTTGAACAACGGGGATGGGTTTAAGAATAACCTTCACTGAGCTTCTCTGGCCAAATTCTATGTGGGAGGGCAGGAAAGGGAGGAGTTTAATTCAGTATTATCTAGGCCAAGGGATCCATGCCCAATGCAACGTATGTGCCAAAGATTTTAGGCCTAAGTTGAAATCTTTGTGCGATTTTGCGAAAAGGATGGTCTGTCCTACATAATTAAATGTGCCTTTAGAGCCAGTATCATATTATGGACTTTGAATGGCTTACATTCAAAGAAATTGATTTCTGCCTGGGAAGGTTATGATGAGGTTGATAACCTATTTTACGGGTTCCCAAACTGGACCAAGAGCCCACCTACACATGATTTATCTGGGGTGGATGAAAAAAAATGCATAGATTTCACAGTTAAGGAATAGAGGTGAGTGCCACTTACAAAGCTCACCAGGGGTTTCTGATGAGCTGCAAGATTTGAGAGCCACTGGATTCCAGTTCACTCCACATCTTAACAGCTAACACCTTTGTAACTTCTCCACTTAAAAATAACCAAACAAAAAATCGGAGGGTTTTCTCCTAGTTTCTGGCTTTAGTTTCCAATAACTGCAATTTCAAAAAGTTCCAGATGATGATTCTTAGGTCTCCTTCAAATTTGGTTACATACACAAAAGGTCCAATCCTAAAAAATCCACTCTCTGAATTTCAGTAATGCCTATTGAGTTTTGTTTGTATAACAATATCAGCTCCGTGCCTGGATAGGATTACACAGAGTCAGGGAGAGCAAGCACGTTCTGAGGAAAGCAGCTTGCCCTTCAATAATCTGATAAACAGGCGTTAACAGAAGCACCACAAGTACTGGATGCCCCGGTCTTCGAGCCTTTATTGAACCATATGTCAGAGTGCTCCTAGCTCTGCAGAAGATCAAAAATACAGTTGCTCAGATAAAAGTCATTCTCTGAGCTGCTTTGCAGGAACAAGAGGGAAAGAAAGGGCTTTGCTTATAAGAATGGAATAAATAGTCTCAATATACAATTTGACATCTGAAAGGGTAAAAAAAATCATCCCAATATGATTCAATAATACATATTTACGTACACACACATACCTATATATGAACACATTTATGATTCTGTTATCAAGATGGCATTTACACATGTGTACATATGTGTTTGAGGTTTACACATATGCGTATATGTGTATATATGTTATTTCCTAGCAGTCTTAGATTATTCCAACAACTTGAATCATTATCAGCTAAAAAATAAAGAAAAATATAAAATTCAGCCAACTACTGGAACTTGCACTGATCAAGACCTCTGTCACCGAATTGACCACAATGTTAAAATACACATCAGCTTCTACATGATGAAAGAGGAATCAAGACGGAGTAAAAGAACAACACACAGCTCTCAGGGTCAAATCTAAGTTCTGACAATGTCACTGGCATACCAGAGACAGACCGGATGTAAACTTGAGTAATGACAAGTAACTTTAATCAAACTCTCCAACTGCTTATACGTCTGATGAACTTCAAAATGTACTTGCTCACCAAGTTAGGGTCTCTCAGAGTGGAAATCCTTTCTTATTAATCTTTGGCAAACTATTAAATTTCCCATCTTTCCCCTGACCAATGGTAGAATGAATGCCCTCTCTCCTTGTGATTTACAAGTTGTCTCAGAAATTAGAAAATGATGTACAGCTACTGCAATTCATTTTAATAGGAATTTGAATGGCTTCTCTTTCCCTTTTTTGAAATACAATATCCTGAATTGTCCTCTCCGTCCATGTGATAAATAACTTCGGTGCAGAAAATGAAGAATTTTTAAGTGGCAAGATAAAAGGCATGATTCTGTATTCTCTGTTTATGAAAGGGCTGCTCTTTGAAGTGATAAAAGCTGTGGTCCTGCTGTGTTTCCATCTGTAAAACTCCTATAAAATCTAATAGAACTTAGAGGGGTACACAAGCCACGGAATATGAAACCTAATTTCCATCCCCGTTCATTTGATTTCCTAAAATTACATCAACAGCAAAATCAGATAGATGGTAGACACTGGTTTTATGAGGCTTCTAATAGGCAAAACTCTTATTTCAGTATTTAAAGAATAATTACCACTCTGTAATTCAGCCACGGGCCTATCGGAGCCTATTTCTGTCATCTCCCTTCATTTGCCAATAGGCATAACCAACACAGGTTTGCTAACCACCCTATCACATATTTTAGATAATTTAAGAAGAAAAAAAATGATATTCACTAAGATGCAATATAAATCCAGAAGTACAAAAATCACAAGAAAATCCACAAATCAGAAACCAAAAAGACTTAATCATTAAATTCGATTTTCCACTCACTGCATCTAAAATGAGCCAAAGACCAGACAGGGCATGTGTATTTAGAACCTGGATAAGGATGACGGTGAAATGAAGTCTTTAACCCATCCATTACAACTACCTTTTGAATCATTCCAGGGAGGCTTTACCTACATGCACTTGTGTAACATCTACAGATTCTGTAACTTTAGAAACTCAACTTTTTTTCTCGCCAACACATTATTTCCCACAAGGTTCATTCTAAGATCATTCAATCAAGTTAGGCTTGCTATAATTGGATTCTCCCTCTCCCCCTCCCTCCACTCTAAAAGACCAAAATGATAACACTGAGTTCAGGCTAAAAATGGTATGCACGTTTTGGAAGAGACCTAGGCACAAAAAATTATATTTAGTATATTCGATGCTTGTCGATTCAACAAAAATCAGCTACAAAGGGCCTGTTCCAGAACTTTAGCAATCATCCCACCAAATTATGTCACCATATACTAAAATCTGAAAGAGGTTTCTGCTGTATTTTTCTTAAATGGCAAAGAGAGAATATGATCGACAGCTTAATAGAAAACACAGCTCACAACATAAAAACAAAAGGTCAAGTCATATTTTGCAAACTCCAAGATTTGTAAATCCATCCCCCCGCCCCATTTCACTAACATCTACCCTTCTCAAGAAATCACATTACACTAAAAAACATGAGTTTTGCTCTAGGTAAGAATGACTAAAGGGAAATCTCCCTTCTGTCCTGCCAATCACACAGTAAATACAGCACAAGATTTAATTGCAGTTTATACCATCATACATCCCAGTGAGGTGGCTCATCTGGGAGCTGAATCAGTGACACCCTTTAACTTAGACTCCATGACCTTCTGGGTTGTGTTATTACCCTAACCCAGAAAACAGTCCTCAGAGGGAAATGTCATCAGTGGGTAACTCGTGCCATGGGGCCACTTTGATTTTTTTTTTTTTGTCTTTCCCATTTTCGGGAAGAGTAGGCCTGGGATTTCTTTTAAACAGTAATTTATTATGAACATACTGCACGGCTTTTGCTTTGGCAGCATTTTTCTTTTTTTGAAATAAAAAAATAAGGAGAAAGACACATATAGGCCACAGTTTAAGCCTAGAAAACATCCCTTATGGGAGGGTTTCTTAACCTTGGCACTATCAACAATTCAGGACAGATCATTCTTTTGTGGGAACAGTCCAGTGCATTGTAGAATGTTCAGCAGCATCCTAGCTCCAAGTCTTGCTGTAACAACCAAAAATGTCTCCAAACATTGCCAAATGCCCCTTCTGGAGTAAAATAGCCCCAAATTGAGAACCACTGCTTAGGGAGGGGGAAAAAAAAAGAAAAAAAATTCCCTTAGAATGATGAAGGTCAGCCCTGGCAAGGTCAGAGAAGTGGTGCAGATCCACCCTGCCTCTGGGTTTCAGGCGCCTGTGCCCTCATCACCAGTGAAGCTGGGAGCCACCATAAACAGGAAGCACATCAACAGATCTTTATCTTAAAGGATCTGTCAAACTCTTTGTAATGTGCTATCATAAAACTAAAACTCAAAAGAGGAAAATGCCTGTGTCTGCAAAGGGGAGAAGAGAGTTGGCATTTATACATCGGGAAGGGGAAAAATCTTATGCTTCAAAACTGCTGCACTGGCAAATGCCTGATGCTATGAGGCCTATTTTTAAAAGGGGGAACGGGGGCACAAAGAAACAGAAACGTGAACGTCTGTTTAATGTTTATAACATCTTTTTTATCTCTTTGACACATCAAGGAAGTTTTTTTTTGTTTGTTTTTTGTTTTTTGTTTTTTTTTTCAGAGAGAGAGACAGGAAAAGAAAAAGTAAATCCTACAGTAAAAATAAAGAATGAGCATAGGAGCAAGTGAAGTTAACCATCAGCACTTTTACGCTATCCTTAAACAAAAGACACTGATGAGACAGATCTATGTTAACCCTTTCATAGAAAAGGTTGCCGAATACAGTCTACCACAATGTACCACTGGAATAAAGAAGGTTCCAGTTCCATTTGGGGATATAAAAGCAAACCAAGCCTGGCAGCTTGAAAGCTAAGATTTGAGATTACATCCCTTTACCAAGAAATTGGTTACTCAGATGACAGAGCTCACATCCCAGTAAGGAGGATACAATCTACTTCTGACTATTAACTCCAGGTTGCCCCTCCAAGTCAACATCTTTCCAGTAAGAGAATAAAGGTAGTTCTGGGCAGTCACATCTTTATCCATCAATCTTAAACAACAATGGAGACCTGAGATTAATCCTGACTTGGCTCAGGGTAATTAACACTACTCTGCTCCCCTGCTTTTGTGTGGAATATGCTAGAAAACCAATAGAGAGGACTGCAGATGTTTACTTACAGAAAGCCCAAGGGCATTTAAGTGACCAAAGCTTTTTCCCAGGAGCCCTGGAAATTATTTTTCTTTACTACAAACCTATATTCCACTCTTTCTCCATGAATGAATGTGGTCTTGTTTGCTCTAAGCATTTTCCAGAATATCCCTCTGAACCATAAATCAACTCTAAGGGAAAGGTAGTGATTAATACAACAAATGGATCTTGCCATGGTAAATTTTTCATACCTGACAACTATGTCCTAGAGCAAGTATAAAAGACCCTGGCGTTGCAACTTTTAACTATCCAAATGCTTGGTGATTATTCTAACAGACCCAGAAGACCCATGACAAATAGGTATTTTTCAATCTCTTGAGGAAGAAATTACTTTTGAGCACCTGAAAGCTAGTATATGGCGGTGTGTCACCCAGTGAGAGAGCCCAGCCAACCACCAGACCTTCACATTTCAACACTGTTTTATTGTAAAAGAGCAACATTCAGGAAGCAACAACAACAACAAAAATCCTTTGGGGGAAAAAATAACTCATCAAATATGCAGTAAAACGTGAACATAAGGTGAAATGGTACTGTGGGTTGCAGTGTGCTTAGCAGAATGTTTGAGGCATTACCTTCTACGAACCATGTTGTCCAAAACAATGGCTACCAGGCACATGTGGCCAATTAAGCAACTGCAGTGTCCCTTGGTAAGAAATGGGATGGGCTTACAGAGTATAATACACATCAGATTTCAAAGCCTTCGCAGGAAAAAAAGAATGTAAAATATTTCACTAATAATTTTTTTATCGATTGCAGGTTGAAATGATGCTATTGCAGAGATAATAGGTTGAATAAAATAAACCACTAAATTTAATTTAATTTCACCTTTTTCTTTTTACTTTTTTAGTATGACCACTAGAAAAATTTAAATTACATGTGTGACTGGCATTGATGGCTCACAGATTTCTATTCACAGCAAATTTTCTGTAAGTGCCTGACAGGAAATATTTTAGGCTCTGGCTCTGTCTATGGTGCTAAAGCAGCCATGGATAATATGTAAACAAATGAACGTGGCTATGTTCCAATATCAGTTCATCAGACAGCTGAATTTGGCCTGTGTGCCCTAGTTTGCCTACCCAGGGTCTAGAACATTAACAGTTCCCTATAAAGGGGAAGATGAACCTACCAGGTGCCTGTGATCTGAATTTGGCCAGCAAATGTGTTTTTGCATCCAGTGTGGGTTTTGCACAAATCTGAACTTGAATTACCTTTATACTGGGCATGGGTATTCCAGGTCCTCACAGTCCCCATGACTCCCAAAATCTAACTGGCCTTCTCACAATCACCATGTGCACAAGCACTCCTGCTGCAGAGCTGGTGTCATACAAAGAGGCTCTCCAGAGAGACAGACAGTCAGAAAGTCAGAAAATGTGCGTTTCTACCCAGGACTGATAAATGGTCCAAACCAAATCAATTTTGAGAATGAAAGAATGGACATAATTAACAATTATATCTGGATAACAGGCTCCAATAAGAATGCATACAGTTATCTAATGATGAAGCAAGCTAGGCCTGCAAGAAGAATACTGGCTAACTTTACCTAAGAAACCGACATAAACAACTAAGTGTTTGACCACACTTCCCCCGTAGCACATTGTATTAATGTTAAACAAACTTTTCCTCTAACATATCTAACAGGGCCAGAATCCCTTGATGTCTATACACTGAACACTGTGCAACTAGCATTCATACCATCTTCTCTTTGGTCAGCTTCACAAGCTCTATTTTGCCATCTCTGGAAAATAATGCTGGTTCTCGTCTCAGTGGTCACACCTTCCGTATTCAAATAATGGACTGGTGATTTTTAAAAGTTCCACCCAAGCTGGCAATGAGTACACCAGGGCTCATTCTCCTACTCCTCCTACTTTTGTATATTACTGATAATTTCCATTTTTAAAAATTGATTTAAGGTCCTATACAGACTGTAGGGTAGGGTACAGGATGTATCTTGGTGCTAAGATAACCAGCTGCACAAATAATGGAGCTAGTTAGGATGCAACTGACGTGACCTGAAACACTGAGTCTTTTTTTTTCTTTTTGAGATGGAGTCTTGCTCTGTTGCCCAGGCTGGAGTGCAATGGTGCAGTCTCAGCTCACTGTAACCTCCACATCCCAGGTTCAAGTGATTCTCTTGCCTCAGCCTACTGAGTAGTTGGGACTACAGGCACACGCCACCACAGCCAGCTAATTTTTTGTGTGTGTATTTTTAGTAGAGCCGGAGTTTCACCATGTTGGCCAGGCTGGTCTCAAACTCCTGGCCTCAGGTGATCTGCCCACCTCAGCCTCCCAAAGTGTTGGGATTAAGGGCGTGAGTCACCACGCCCAGCCCTCTGGGCCTTCTGAGAAAGTTCTTCCAAACATTCCCTGCTGTGGACAGTGAACAGCCCACCATAATGCAGAGCCAGAATTAGGATAATGCTAACAATATGGATGGCAGAGCCCAGAAACAGAGAGAAACAGTCCCTAACCATCTTGAGAAGTGGAACCCAACCCTCATTGAGGCCAACACAAACGTTATTATTTTTTCCATTATGACACAAGCCGACTTGAGTTTCTGTTGTTGCACTCGACATAGGTTATTGCTGTAGACATCACCCTCGTCTTATCCTCCCCTTTCTTCCCCTCTCCACCCCTCTTCTATGTATGTGTGTAAAAAAAATTATATTTATATAGTCCCAGCTACTTGGGGGCTGAAGTGGGAGGATTACTTGAGCCCTAGAGGTTGAGGCTGCAGTGAGCCATGATCGCACCCACTGCTCTCCAGCCTGGGTGACACAGCAAGACTCTGTCTCAAAAAAAAAAAAAATTACACACACACATATGCATGTGCACACACCCCCCTCCCCAGTGGTCTGTACCTGGAGAGCACCTGAGGGCGTCTGTGTGGATAGACCACTGGGGGGTAATCATGAAAATGTGTGCTTTTGAAGCTAAATTAAGCAGTCAGAAGCCATTTCCCACCTCACAAGCACTCCCCTGGGCTGCCAGTGCATCTGTTTTGCAGAAGCAGCTGGTGACACACTTTTTACCTCACCAGGAAGTCACTTCCCAGAGGGAAGCTAAGGCAGGCGGTGCCAGGGCAGGGGCTTCACCAGAGAGCACTGCAAAGCTTCAGCAGATTTCTGCTTCCTTCCACCTTTCTTCTTCCTTAAAGGTACTGTGCAGAGTTCTGGCCGGGCATGGTGGCTCACGTCTGTAATCCCAGCACTTTGGGAGGCCGAGGCGGGTGGATCACCTGAGGTCCAGAGTTCAAGACCAGCCTGACAAAGATGGCGAAACCCCATCTCTCTACTAAAAGTACAAAAATTAGCTGGGCGCCGTGGCGGGTGCCTGTAATCCCAGCTACTCAGGAGGCTGAGGCAGGAGAATCACTTGAACCCAGGAGGTAGAGGTTGCAGTAAACCAAGATCGTGCCACTGCACTCCAGCCTGGGCAACAAGAGCACAACTCTGTCTCAAGAAAAAAAAAAAAAAAAAAGAGTACCGTGAACAGTTCTGTCCCCACCACAGAACACCCTTCTTTCTCCACTCCTATTACCTCAGGAAACATGACTTTCTTCACCCAACTTGAAACACTAATCCTGAGAAATCAGACTAGGGATTGTGCCAACCTCATAGGGAAGTCTCTGGCATGGAGTTAACTTGGACGCCATCAAGAACTAGCAACAAGCACTAACCCAGCCAAGGCACCGAGAAGCATCCTTGAGAAACTCTCCAAGTTCTTGTACCTACTAACCTTCGAGTAAAAACTCCTTATCCTCTACTAGTGCTTAGGGTATTTTTGACCCACAGAATTTTTTGTGTGTTTTTTGTCTTTATTTTTGAAATTGGAGCTGTAATAATATGTCACCTGTCTTCAACTCACTTGGAAAACCTACCACCTTCTAGAACACTGGCTCTATGAAAAAACACACCAAATCAGCTTAAAACCAGTAATATATCTGTCACCATACTATCCTCCCACCCCACAACGAGCTGATGGTCATAGTCACGCAATATTTATTCAGCAATTAGAATTTTCCATGCACTGGTCTAAGCATTGTACCACAGAGTCTTTATTTTTCACTATATTTCCATTGTTAGATCCATATGATAGATGAAGAAAGTGAGGCAAAGAGAGTTTACATTACCTTCCAGGTACACAGCTAGAAGTTATCAGGGTTGGAATTCACACCCACCCTAGTCTGGCTTTAGTGTCCATACTCTTAACTGTGATAGTATAGCATCTCCCAAATTCAGAATTCAACCCCTTGAACAATAAAATAAATACACTTACTGTTCTGGGGGAAAATGTTATGTCCACACTCTCAAGGGGTTAGTGAATAACTCCCAACTCCTAAAGTGTGAGCGGCACATAGTGACTTTGTTATAAGGAGTACAGTATGGTGGGGGGCAAATTTACAGTGGAGAAATCTAACAAACACCAACTCAGTCCAGGAGATCAAGGTCATAAACTGTGTTGAAAACAAGTACCTTTGATAGGTTGTGATCAAAATGGCACTTTACCTGTGTTATCTTCTACCCCAAAACCTATAAGCCCCGTGTAATTATGAGGAAAACATTAGGTAAATCCAAATCGAAGGACATTCTATGAAATATGTGACCAGTACTCAACATTGCCAAGGTCATTAAGAACAAGGAAAGTCTGAGAAACTGTCGCAGTCCAGCAGAACCTAAAGAGACATGATGACTGGATGCAGTGTGGCATCCTGTATGGGATCTTGGAACAGAAAAGACATTAGGTAGAACTAAGGCCATCTGAATAGCCAAGGTTTCTGGTTCTAGTAATGATGAGAACTCTGCTCAGGAAGGGAAGGCTGGCTTTGTACCGCACAGATTAAGTATGAACTTTAATCAAAATGTATCAATTTTGGTTCTTTACCGGTGATAAATGTACCAACCTAATGTAAATGGTTAACAATAGAAAAAACTGGATTTGGGGTATATGGGAACTCTTTATTTTCATAATAGAATTTCATAATACTATTGGAAAGACAGTTTATTCCTGTAAGAGATAATTCACGCAATTATCATAATAGTATTTCATAATACTATTATGAAAATAGTAGAGTTCTATAAATCAAAAACTATTTTAAAATAAAAAATTTTTTTTAATGTTTATGTCCCTAACAGGTGGAGAGAAGGTGAAAAAGACCAAGAAACCCTCAAGGTTTCAGGTTCTAGTAATGATGAGAACTCTGCTCAGGAGCGGAAGGCTGGCTCTGAACTGCACAGCTCTACCCCATCAACAGGAGCCCAAAGACTCACCATGCCTCTGGTCTGTTCCACTGACCTTCCTTTTCTACTTGCTGCTCATCCACAAAAGCAGAACATTTCATTCACTAGTCAAGCCTCTGTCTCCGACACTTGAGTTATCAGATTGGCTGTTTTTGAGCCAATTTTTATTGGAAGATGCTACAGATGAAAAGACAAGACCTTCACTAAGGGTCCCTTCCAAAGGTAAAAGTGAAAAGATTCAAAATAACTCAAAGGGTTAAAAAAAAAAAAAAAACAGCAGCAACAACAACAGCACTTTGAATGCCTGATGAGGTGGTAAAGAACAGACTCTTTAAAATGCAAAGTGACTGTGAAAAAATTTTCATTTCTTTCAGGGAAATGTTTTGGATCTAAGTCTCAGAGGAAGCATAGTGAGTTGGCAAGTGATTCTGATAAACATTACACTGATAAAGTAATTTCATGCCTGATATTACTGTCCATACCCTAAAAGCCCTTCTTAACCTACCAAAAGAATTAACTAGTTGTCACTTACTATCACATATGGTATTTTGGTGGGAGCCTATATAGTGGTGAAGTGTGTGTGGGGGAAGGGATCCTAACATGTTGAGTTGGTATTTTAGCATTTATAGCTACAGTTGTATCTATTTTCTTTCCACAATCATCTGAAGTGTTTCTTTCCTATATCACAGCTAATAAACTCTTTAAAAGCTCCCCATGACACTGGGCAGGGTTAATCTTTGTGGAAAGACAGTTTATTCCTATGAGATAATTTATGCAACTGTCTGTATTAAAATGCAGACAAGCATTTTAAGAATGAAGAAAAAATTATTCGACCATAACTGTCTCAACAGTATTACTATATGCTTGGATTCAGCAGGCGGACTCAAATATCTCTCTGCCTTCTTTAATTTTATGCTGGGAAGAATAGTCCATTGACCTGCTTTTTAAAAAATTTCATCCTCATCCTTCTTTTTTTTTTTTTTTCTCCCTCTCTCCCCCTCTTTTCGTCCCTCCTTCATCTTTCCTTCTTTTTGACATTAAAAATTAGAGTTGAGGATCAGGTAACCCAGGAGGGGAAACTGAGGGCACTGTCAAGCCTCCTTCTCCACACCACACTCCAGGCAGTCAGCATGATCTACCAGCAGCATACAAACTCAGGACTTGGCTTTACAACTCTACTTAGGCACAGAGCTCTCATGAGCTACTGGTAATCAGTGGCACTAGATAGGAAACCTAGTTCCACACCTGAAAAACCAAAAATCTTGATTTACAAAGTAAGGTGGGAGGTGGGGAGGTCGGGGGGCAGTGTGGAGATAAATGACTCCAGGCTAGTGACAACACCAAAACTGAAAGAACCCAGCCTCCCTGTTCTTCTCACACCTGTGCCTCTCCACAGAAAGACACATAGTGATGTTTTTATCAACATTTTTTTCTTAGTTATTAAGGAAAAAGGTTACTAACGTTTAGTATACTCCTAAGACCAAGGCACCTCCCATAATTACCTTATTTCATGAAGTCAGACACAAATGATTTTAAGACTCAGCCCAGTCTCAGTGATGTTCAAATATGGGGGCAAAAAACCCAACAATTTTCAAACGTCATTCAATGAAAAGTATATTCTGATTTCAGAGATATTAAAATGTGAAGAAGAAATTTCTGCATCAATGAGATCTGTTAAATGGTTTAATCCTTAAGGGGAGCTAGAACACAGTAAGCATCATTTCTGTATTTCACAGATGATGGAAACCTGGCTCAAAGAGCTCACGATGAACATCTTAGCTCCTGGGAGGAATATGAACATTTCTGTGCTTCCTGGCCTCTAACAACCTCGCAAAACCGGGAGCTGCTCTACGTATTCCTACAGTCCCTCACGTGATTTCTTATTTCCAAATATATAAAGCTGAATCCAACAACTAACCCTTCACCTGGGAGAAGACAGATGAACACAATGGTTTCATGAAAATACATGGATTAAGCCAATAGCTGGCATTCAGCCTCTAAAAATTTTGCAGTGGTTAGTATGTGCCACCACCAGGTCTTGGGTTAAGCCAGAAAAGATAGTGAAGAGAGAAACAAAATCTTGCCTTGTGTCTGGTAAGTCAGACAAAAACAATAAAGTTAACAGCAACAATATAAACATATTAAGGCAAGCGACCTCTGGAGAGGCCACACTTAAGAATCAACACAAAATCTATGACCTAAAAAGTCAGAAGGATTCATCCACAAAAGGAAGCAGAGAGAATCCTGCACACAAGGGCAAAGGTGCGGGCAACAAACACAAAGGGGCAATGCCCTCCCCGCCATGCTATCCTATGACCCTTGCCACAATGGTCAACTTGCACACAGAGCACCACAGAGCGTCATGCAGACTTTGTCCTTCCTAGGCAGCCACTGTCTCGAGGAACCAAGTTCTGCCCACTCAGGCTCTGGAGCTGGCAGCTATCAGCTCTCCTGGCTCCTGAGTGCTCTTTAATCACCCCAGGAGTCATAGCCATTATTTATTACATTTCTTTTTGGTTTTGAGTAATGTAAGAGGAAAACATATCAATAATCTTTGCTGCAGGGCAAGATTCTACAATCTCCTTTTCTATCTCTGCAGCCAAGATTAAGGGGGATGCTCAGGAAACCTAACGAGTTATCTCTGTGTGGACTATTGGATTAACACCACCTACCATCAGCCTCCCGGGTGATCTGTCTCTTTAATCTTGCTCAATAGATAACATTTGGGAAAAGCTCCCTTGACTCCTAGAGACATTATTTTCCGTTATAAGCTATGAGGACGTCCCCTCTGGTCATCAAATTTAATGGGATAATTATTAAAGGGAATTTGCTTATATTAATGCCCACTTTCAACTTGAGGGCCTGAGCTACAAATTTCTCCCCACTTTGGCTGGTGGGGAACAGGCCAAGGACAAAATCTGAATAAAGTTAAAGAGGTATCTGCTGCTGTTCGATTATTTAATATATCATGTAAGGCAAAGGTAGTGATGCATTATCTACCCAAAGATATGATTACATTCAAAGCCATACGAACTTTTACTATGCAAAGGACACTTCATAATGGGGGTGGGGAGACACAGTATATACAAAGTTCTAAAGTACTAGTAATCAATAGCCTTAAAAATAATAAAAATAGCCGTATATACTAAGCACTTATGCCAACCAGGCATCTATATTTTCTCATTTAATCTCTCAACACTGTGAAGGTAGATACTATTCCGGCTTACTTTTTTTTTTTTTTTTTTTTTTTTTTTTTGAGATGGAGTCTTGCTCTGTCACCCAGGCTGGAGTGCAGTGGCACGATCTCGGCTCACTGCAACCTCTGCTTCCCAGATTCAAGTGATTCGCCTGTCTCGGCCTCCTCAGTAGCTGGGATTACAGGTACCCACCATCATGCCCGGCTAATTTCTGTATTTTTAGCAGAGATGGCGTTTCACCATGTTTGTCAGGCTGGTTTTGAACTGACCTCAGATGATCCGCCCGCCTCAGCCTCCCAAAGTGCTGGGATTATAGGTGTGAGCCATCATGCCCGGCCTATGCCCGCCTACTTTTTACAGATAAAAAAAGTAAGATTTAGTGAGGTTACTACTTCTTGACCTTCACCAGCCTGTGCTCTTAAGCCCTATACCACAATGAAGAAATGCAACACAGTGGTCAAGCCCATGAGCAATAGACTCAGATCACCATGACTGAAATCCCAGCCCCACTACTTAGTAGTTGTATGACCTTAGAAAAGCTATTTATTCTAAGCCTCAGTTCCCTCATCTGTAAAATGGGATACTAAAAGGGATTAACAGATAAGGCTGGCAGGAGGATTAAACGAGACACTTGGCACCATGTCAGGAATTATTAAGTATGCAATGAATGCTGATCATTGATACTGCTGCTTCTGTTGCTACTACTAGTAACAGTGAGGTCACTTTCCTAGTTGACTCTACACCACCAACAACTTAGTATTCATTTATTTTAACCACTCATATTATGACTAAATAAGTCCAAATACCATCATTAATATAATATGAACCAGAAGTTATAGAGTAGAAAACACACCTAATTCCTTTCTCATTCTCAGGTGGGAGACTGACTTTATCCACAGATAAGTTCCCAAAGTTGAAGATCAATTCAGGGAATAAAAACACCAGCTTTTAAACGAAAATCTTCATTATAACCTGATGAATTTACTCATTTTTCAGAATACACAACCTGTAGATTATGGTTAAAATGCATAAGGGAATGTTCCATGTTTTAAAGATGTTTGCATATTCAACTTGTAAGCAGCAATCTGCTCTGGTGTAAGCAAAGCATGCTATCACTGACGTCTTATATTTCAATTTTCTTTACACCAAAACAACAAAATATTTAAACAGTTAACATCTGCTCAAAGACCTAAGAGATGAAAGACTTCGGAAGGCATGGGCGGTATGTTGACTACTGAAAAAGTCAAATTACATAGGGACCAGATTTTTGAAAGCCTGACCTATTGTGTCAGAAAAGGAGAGCCAAATGCCAGAAAATATATGGAGGGAAAACCAAAATCATAAACAATCTGAGAATATTTAAATGAACAGATGGCAATAGAAAAAGACAAGAAGAATTTTTAAAATAATAGTAATTCTAACACATCCTTAAGAAAGAAAGATATCCCCCACACACAAGTCCATAATAATTAATTATACAAATTCTATTCTGATTTTTTTTTTTGAAAGTAAAATGGAGATGGGGGTGGAAAACAAGGAAAGTAATGGGAAAGACAGAATTTAGATAAAAGCATTCATGCAAAATGGCCTTCTGTGCTCAAGTCAAGGCAGTTGGGCAAACGAAACAGAAAAGTTCGCCTTTCTCCAACACTAAGCAGATATGCCAAAATCTGTGACATTAACTTCCAGGGATGTCACTTCCTCTACAGCAAAATCACTTTGCTCCAACAAGATATTTGGTGGAAACAACTTCAATATGCCGTGGAAAAACTTCAGGCTAGTTCTAATTGAATAATCAAAAGATGTTTATTTCTGTATGGCAGGGAGAAAACAGAGAACAGATGATTCTCACAGTGTCATTTTCACCACCTAGCCAAACTTGGAATTAATTTTGGTCCTTTTAGCTCAAGGAAACTGGCAAGGGGTGGAGACAGTGGCCAGAAAAAAAACAACAACAAGTAGACAGCATCAAGAAAGCTGTACTGGACTGGACTTCTGTCAATTTGCAGGTTAAGGTCTTGGCTGGTAAGAATAGCTTGTTATTATTATTATTTTTTTTTATCAATAGCTTTTTGTGTCCCTTTCCCCATTGTATTGCTTGAGTATTTTTTGATAGAAAGGAACATAAATGTAAGTCAAATAAATAAAATAAGGAATTGACTCAAATAGTTAAAAGTTTAAGGTACAAAGCTCCAGATACAGCTGGTTCAGGTATCATCATAGCTCTGGTTCTCTTTCTACCTTCTAGGCCAAGAAGTTGCCATCACAAAGCCAAAAATGCAGCATATTCTTCTTTGGATGAGAAACACATCCAAAAAAAGATAAATTCTGTTTGGGAGGGGACTAGCAAACTCAGAAAAGATGCTCATTAGCCTTGCTTTGAGACACATAACCAGTCTTGAAACCACCACTTTGGCTAGGTACACCACAAGCCCAGGTGACATATCCATTCAAGGGAAAGAGACTGGGCTGGGTAAGTGGTCCACTCCCATTCTGGTCACGGTGACAGACAGACAGCCATACTAGAACTGTGAGAAGCAGGGACAGATAGGAAGCAATAGGCTGGACCAATAAACAGACAAATCCTGACATGCATCCAATATTCACAATCATTCACTGAACCTTGGAGACCTTTCCTCCACTTGTTTGTATTTCCTATCTTATATTTCTTGTACCACTCTCAAAGCCTTTCTATTTACAGGCTCATGCCTGTAATCCCAGCACTTTGGGAGGCCGAAGTGGCCAGATCATGAGGTCAGGAGATCAAGACCATCCTGGCCAACATGGTGAAACCCCATCTCTACTGAAATACAAAAAATTAGCCAGGCATGGTGGCACGTGTCTGTAGTCCTAGTTACTCTGGAGGCTGAGGCAAGGCAATCGCTTGAACCCAGGAGGCAGAGGTTGCAGTAAGCCAAGATCACGCCACTGCACTCCAGCCTGGCAACCGAGCGAGACTCCATCTCAAAGAAAGAAAAAAAAACCCACAAAAAAGTTATGTTTTCCATGGGAAACAGAACTAAGAAAAATGTGACATAGCACACCTGAGATATGAACCCAAATTCCTGAATTCATTGGTGGAATGGGCCAAGAACTGAGAAGAATGTGGCACAGCCCAACGTGGGCCCACTAAGTGTAGGCTCAAGGGGAAGTAAAGCCATTTAGGAGTCCAAGGAGGGAAAACTGCTTGAGCCCAGGAGTTTTGACACCAGCCTGGACAACATAGTGAGTCCCTATCTCTACAGAAAACTTAAAAATATTAGCTGGGCATGGTGGCGCACACCTGCAGTCCCAGCTACGGAGAGGTGAGGGGGGTGGGTGCCTGAGGGGGGTGAGTGAGTCCCAGCTACGGAGAGCTGAGGTGGGAGGATCACTTAAGCCTGGGAGGTCAAGGCTGCAGTGAGTTGTGATGGCACCACTGCACTCAGCCTGGGTGACAGAATAAGAATTTGTCCTTCTCCCACCCCCAACTCCCCGCCTCAAGAAAGAAGTAAAGACATAAAGTCATGTGCCTGCCAGAGTCCCCTTTGGTGACACTACACCAACTATAAGATTACAGATCTCTCATCTTCCGTGCTCCCCTAAAAACTCCTATACTCTGAGGTCACAGCAACTCAAGCAAAAAGGGGAGCTCTAACAAGTGAGGCATTCCAGTGTCTAGAACTAAAGATTCTACAGGAAGATGCATTAAACATGTACTTTTCTGCCTTCCATTTCTCTTAAAACTCTGCAAATCATTAACAAAATCTAAAAAGTGAGATAAAAATAAATTCACTAATAAATGATACCTCTGAAAGCAAGAGAGGACCTTAAATAACATCTGAACTAGTGCAGACACTTGTAGTTTATAGATGTCATTGAATAAATATTGTAAGTTTATTAGAAACAGGCCGGGCATGATGGCTTATGCCTGTAATCCCAGCACTTTGGGAAGCCGAGATGGGCAGATCACCTGAGGTCAGGAGTTTGAGACCAGCCTGGCCAACATGGTGAAACCCCATCTCTACTGAAAATATAAACATTAGCCAGGCATGGTGGCACATGTCTATAATTCCAGCCACTCAGGAGGCTGAGGCAGGAGAATCGCTTGAACCTGGGAGGCAGAGGTTGCAGTTACCCCAGATTGCGCCACTGTGCTCCAGCCTGGGCAACAGAACAAGACTCCCTCTCAAAAAAAGTAAGTAAATAAATTTATTAGAAATACAGCATCTGAAACAGTTACAAATACGTACCCAACTCTTGCCTCAAACAGGTTATCTAAGTAAAAGAATCATTTTGGTTCCTAAAGTCACTTGGTAAGTTTGACTCAAAGGCTGGAACAGCATGCCTCAAGAAACCGTTGGCAACAGAAAATTATTTCCCAGACTCTGTGGGAGTAAGCCTAAATGACAAATCTAAGAAACAATACATTGTAAATACCTGAGATAAATGCTGACTTTGTTTTTCCAGCCCACTGAGAAAGGACAGTTTCTTGCTTCTCAAAACTATTCTTAAAGCTTCAGCTCTAATAGCTTAGGATCAATTATATATAAAAACAGGTGCAGAAGTCAAGTCAAGTAATAAAAATTATACCATACTTCTTCCCTGTTTCATTAATAATTTAGCAACACGGCAACCATTGATTAGACTATTGTTTTAAACTGTTAAGCTACATCTTTATCTTAACCACAGTAAAAGGAAAAAGGAGGAGGTGCTGACTGATAATTCATTTTAATTACGAATATCCTCGCTAACATACAACAGATCAAAAACTCAGATTTTATATATACTTTAATCTTATTGATATTCAAAAAAGTATCAACAAATCAATCCTTGTACCTACCTATGTCAGAGATGAATGACTTATTCAGACATATTTTCCTAGATGAAATAATTAAATCACAATGTGAATAACTGAATTTCAGGAAAAAAAATTACCAAACCAAAAAAAAAAAAAAAAATCACAGAAGTCAAAGAATTTCTGAGATGAAAGGGATTCTGAGACTGAGAATTTCTCTTGTAATGCTTCAGTGAAGCTATTTGTGAAACTAAGGGCAAAGTAAATAGCTATAAAGTTCTGCTTTAGTACTTCCTCATGTGTATACATAGGGAAAGTATACATCTATAACCTTATACACAAACTTAGCCAAGAAGCAAAACACATCAGCAGCAACTCTGCTTTCCATGGTTCTTTTTCTAACTCCAAAAGCTCTAGTAAACTCACTATTGATGTTTTCAGTAAAATAGTACATGGTCTGAGTTTTGTTATGAACTTTGATTTTAATCCAAACCACTGGACTAAAACATTTTTGTTCAATTCCAAGTTTGTAATAAATAGGTGCCCAAGATAGTGATGAAGACAAGATGGTGTTCCCGAAGTACTCTGTGCTTAAGGAAGGGACAGACGGAGAAGAGAAGGCAACAACTCGAATGGTTCACCACCCCAGCAAGTCCAGCAACATTAGGGGACAAAGATTTTCTAAATTAACAGAAAAACCATCTAGCCTCAGGGTTCCTCCAGTACAAGTGTGAGATGGGGAGAGGGCAGCCACCCTCTGTACTCCACTGCCCACAACAGACACGGCTAAGTGATCACACCAGTCTACTCCACTGAGCTAGGTACAGCCTGTGAACTCTGCAACGCAGGGAGAAACCACCCACTGGAATAAGCACATCAGCTGAAGACCACGGCCATGCCGACCCTGATGGTACCAGTAAACAGCTGCTGAAAATGAAGCACTACATCATGTGATGTACAAGATCTCAACCAGGACAAGATATGCCGGTTATGGAAATTCACTCCATGCACAAAATTTACTGTTCCCAGATTAGAGGACTAGGTTTTAGGCATTATTTTTTATCTCACCTCACTTACAACAGAAGCCTCAAATAACAATCAACTTGTGAAACAAAGTACCTCCAAAGCAGTAAGTTATCATTACCTGTGAATAAACTGCCATTACCATATACAAACACTTAGGGTTTCAGAACTCTTCATCCTTTTCAAATAAAATACTTACTTAAATATAGATACATTGATCTTTAGATATATCAGGTCATGGAAAGAAAGGAAGACCATCCATATAAAGTACTGAATGCAAAGTACTGAAAAGTCCCATGAAGGAGGAATACGTTATTTTTGTGCTCGTTGTTCCAGCAACACTTTATGCTGCACTACTGTAGCAATTATAATACTATATTTACACTTACCCATCTGTGTGTTGGTCTATTCAACTAGTATGAATTTCTGTAAGGGCAAGAAGTATGTCTTAATCATCTCTGCATTATAAGAAACTAGAGGCTAGGCACAGTAGCTCATGCCTGTAATCCTAACACTTTGAGAGGCTGAGGCTGGAGGATCACTTGAGATCAGGACCTAGAGTCTGAGACCAGCTTGGGCAACATAGGGAGACCCTGTCTCTACAAAAAATTTAAAAATGAGCCGGGTATTGTGGCATACACCCATGGCTCCTGCTACTCAAGAGGCTGAGGTGGGAGGATCACCTGAGCCCGAGACATCAAGGCTACAGTGAGCTGAGATCCTGCTACTGCATTCCAGTGTGGGTGACAGAGTGAGAGCCTTCAAATAAAGAAAAAGAAAAAAAGAAAAGGAGAAAAGAAACTAGACATAAAAGTGCTCAATAATGATCGTTAAATTAAATGTAAGAAAAAAGTATTAAGACACAGCACCTAAACATGAGAAAAGACATGCAAAATAACAGAGAGCAGCAACAATGACTAAGTCCCAAAGTGACAATTTGTCAGCCAAGGTAGGGAGCCAGTCTTGGCAAGAGGAGCCTTCATCTAGAAAAAGGTTCAGCAAACTAGGACCAAATCCAGCCCTCTGTTATTTCTAAATAAAGTTTTATTGGTACTCAAAAGTGACCAATTGTTTAGGTATGGTCTATGGTTGCTTTCATGTAGCAGAGCTGAACAGCTACAACAAAAACTATACGACTCACAAAGCCAAAAATATTAACCATGTGTCTCTTTATAGGACAAAAACATTTGCAACCTCTGGTCTAGAACAAACTGCAGCTAGAACTCCAGTGATCTGTGAACTTGCATTGAAAAAGAAATAATCTTTATTTTCAACAATCTCAAACTGGTTGTTGAATTCAGCATTTAGCAATTCCTTCAATTTACCAATGTAGGAAAACCCACAGTACTACTAGCAATACTTGAGAATTTGTCATTGTGAGAAATCACTCACATTACAGTTGCTGCAGGTATCTCAAAATGTCACAGGCACTCATGACAACTTTAATATTATGATAGTTGTTATACCTGCTACTAGATCTTGTAATGTGTTAATAAAATGTTCACGCATTGCCAATCACAAATTTTAATATTTTGATAACTCAATAAAATTAGTTCCCTCTGTAACCCTGTGTACTCTGGTTGAGAAGTGAAACTTATTTATTATACATCTAATAGTCCTAGGCACCTGATCAACTTCCAAATACCCAGGAATGAAAAGTGAATCTCTGCTTTGATACTTAGAAGACGCCATGCAGCACACGTTGATGCTGAAAACCAGTCTCAACCATGGGAGTAAATCACTTTTAAACTGGGAAAAGGAAAGAAGTTGGCCGTGTGTCCTTTGAGGACAGGTAGACACAAGCAGCAGGAGGCTCTCAAACTGGGAGCTACTGTCAAATTGGGAACATTTTGAATACTGCTACAAATCCTTTATTTTCCTCAGACAAACTCACAAGTTTGTCCGAGATAGCGGGAGCCATCTTCAAGAAAAAAGGACACCAGTGGAGACAATATCCTTGAGGGAATAAATGGCCAAATTTCAAGAATTTTAACAGGACTCCACTGGGTAACGAGGGGTATCACTAAAGCCATCGTGATCACAAATGTCTACCTAAGAAGGTAATTCCCGTAATAAACGGAAACTGTTTTACAGCCCATCAAGTCAATAAATCGGCCTTTTAAGAAGTTTTTAAGAACAAATTGACTTTAACAACTCCACAGGAACCACTGTGATACAATTGTGTCCATCATACCAAAATCAAAGGCTTCCAATAAGGAATGAACATTAAGGTCTGGGGTCAGTGATCAAGCATTTACGGGCTTCCCAGAAGGACCTAATAAAGCAGACTATGGTGATTCAGTAACTGTACTGTCCCGCATTACTTAGGGGCTCTTTACTTCACAGATCAGTGAAAAGCGAAACTAACGATACCACTCGGAATCTTTACCATTTCAAACGCAAATGAGATAACCCATCCACTAAAACTAAGCACAGCAAAGTTTTTGAAACAGAGGCTATGTGATGCTACCAAAGTTGCCTTAGATTCATTCAGGGAAAAGGCAGGAAAGGAAGTAACAGCATAAATTAAATAATTCCTGCTATGGAGTTTTTCTTGTTTCTGGATTCTTTCCAGAGTAATTATCCTTAATCATTTACAGGAAATACAAATGAACATTAAAAGGCCATCAGGAATGATTCATCACCATAATTCCTTCTTTATCAATCACTTTATTTGGGGTTAGGACGGAGAGAAGAACAGACACATTTTTCAACTCAACGAAATATTAATATTTGCTTCTTAGGTTAAATAACTATTTTTTTTTTTTGGCACACAAAGGATTCAGCTTTGAGGAAAATATAAGCGATTCTTTTAGCCTACGTTACGAAGAGCTTTTGAAGAAGGATACCAGATCACCAACTATTTCCCCTTTCGGGATATATGTTAAAAACCAAAACTGTGTTTTGCTTAGAAAAACTAGCATTGAGACATGGGAGATCAGGGTGATAATTCAGAAAGAATTGAAAAGACATCTGTTTTCTCTTTGTCTTTAAGCAGTTATGGTGCGTAAGACTTCTATTCCTAGTGGGACATTTCAAAGACACAATGCTAATTTTCCTCAAATTTAGCATATTCTAAATCTACACGATGTAATCAGAGAATGATCATTTAAAGACATACTAGTTTCAAAACCCGATAGACATATGTCATTTCTGGCATCTTAAAAACATCATGAGACATAAGTATAAAAATAGAAGCACAAAGGTAAAAGTAGGTCTTTTCTCCAAAAATAATACTCCTGCCTGTTTCTGACACTATCAATGATACATACCCAGTCTGGGGGTGGATTTCTTTCCTCTTTTCTAACTCTTCGCTATGTTGACTCTCCAACCACCCTTGAATTCCTATAATAGTTACAATAACCAGCCTGGCTGTTTAAAAATTTTTGTTAAGGCCCTCTAAAGATAAAGAACCATAACTAGCGACCAACTGATTAAATAACTCATGAGGCTCAAGGTATCAAGTCAAGCCATGGCCAAATACAGTACTAAGTCAAGTTTATTCGTATCATGTGCTTCCCATGCCATGAAGTAAGGCCAAGCCACAATCTATGTCCTTTTCTCAGATTAAAAGCTAGGAATAATCAAGGAAAAAGAATAAAATGAATTTTTTTAGAAGCTAAAGTGTCCATTGGCCAGTGCAAAACGCCCCCTTTTAATTTCTGAACAACCACCATAACAGGCACATCCTACTCTACCCTACCTACTCTACCCTCCAAAGATTATGGGGGAAAATACGTGTTTGTTTTTACTTCCATAGTAAATGATGAGAAAAAGGCCAGAGGCACGTATAACTTGGGAAACCTACATATGATGTTCATTTAAGGTGGCTTTTATTTATAAGTCTAATTAGTAGTTGTCACTTCCTGTTTAGAGAGGGGACTACAGAAAAAGTGTGACTGGGGAGAAGGGATGGTTACTGACAGGCCCGGGGAAGTACAGGAATCCAAGGAAAAGAACAAACAGAAGAGAAGTGGCCCTACTTCCCTAAGCTAGGTGTGTATGTGTCTGTGTATTGGAGGCATGTGTGTAAGGCAGGCTGTTCATTAGTGTATTACCATCATGACCCTACCTATATGTTCAACCCTGCTCAGGTAACTGCTTATGAGTTCTCTATTGTTGTCAATGTGTATCTGTATATAAAGATTTCATACTGTATTTCTAAGAAGATTCTAAGAACATGAGGACCCTCATGCTTTCAATTCGACACAGAATATTTTATATTTCCTATTTTATTTTCTCCCTGAACAACATCTGTTTATCAAGTGGGCACTATCATTTGAAGCCAGGTCTACGACAGCAGAATAGAGCAAGACTGATGCAAAATATAAAGCTAATTTGACACCCCAAAAATCTGCTTTTATCAGAAGCATGCAGCTAATGAAGATCTAAGGATTTGGGAAGGTCTTTAATTAGCCTGAATTATCTAGATAATTACATTGATTTTTGCTAAAGTCAATTCATTCTTAATTGGTGATGCTAATTATATAAATATATCTCTCTTCTACAATGTTCTAGATTTTTCAAACCAAACAGTTTTTGGTTTAATTTTTCTAGATAGATGCTAAATTGCACATTTCATTTTACATTTGTATAAACAAACCCCTAGTGTGGACATGACCTTAAAAAGTATGTATATCTCCTGAATTGTCCTCCCTCTTAAGAGCATCATTCTAAAAACCAAATATGGCAGAGGTTAACGTGCAGAACCTATACTTAATTCACAAACGTGGCTTGGAAAAATGGTTAGCAGTTGCCTGTTAGAAGCACAGCCATGGAAATTTCTGTAGCATTTCTGCATGTAATTAGCCTCTTTTTTCCCTTAGCTATTTATAAATGCATAAATATACCTGTGCTCTACGTAATGATGACAGACAGTGACAACATATTGATATACAGTGCCACTTCGTACTTGGAAATGAATATTTCATTAGCTGAGTTATCACTGCTGGGTTACGACCTTCAACTCTCTAATTTTAAATTCATCCGTTTTCAGACTATTAAGCTGTTCTTGAGCACACCACAGAAATTACAGACGGAGAGGTAAATTTTCAAGATAATTTTTAATTTCAAAAAAGGTCAAGGATATGCATACTAAATTCTTTAAAAGAATTGTAACTCATAATGAGAGCAAATGGGTCATTTTGGTTGCTAATGATATTTGCTTCTACATGTAAAAATGGAAAGGCAGAAGAAATAGATCATCATCACTTAATGAAATTATCAAGCTCCTAATTTACCAGCACTATGCATACCAAACTTAAAGAACAACTATGCAGATGATCAACTAACTAGATCTGGCTTAAGTCTTGTGGAAGCTTAAAGTGAAACACAGATGTCAGCTTCTAACTCAACCTCAACATCCTCAACCACAGTCCGTACCCATTCCTGGAATAAACTCTATGATTCATTTGACTCACTCACACAAACTCTCTCCCCCACCCAATTAGGTTAAAACTATGTCTTTATAGAATCAAAAATATTTACGTATTATGGTGTGCATTAAGAAATAAGTATCTGAAAAAAATGAAGGAAGGGAAAATCATTAGTTAAATGACGGCTGCTTCTCGCTCAATCCAACATCACCTAACCCCATCCCCCAACCCCACCGCCACTCAGCATGTAGCCTCGCCCTTCAGATCAGCTGCTGGGAATAGGATGGCAGGCTCCTGTGAGTGTGGCCCCGCTGACATCACCAATTATTCACCTCCTTCCAAATTCTGCAGCAGTTTCTGGCTCACCCACTGCTCTTAGGTCCACAGTGTAGTCTTCACCATTCCTAGCCTTCTCTATGCAGGGTCCTCTTGCTTTTTCAGCTTCTTTAATATTGGTGTTCTCAGGGGATACTGCTCTGTAATTTTCCTTCAGTCACCTAAGCTAATCCCAAACCTCTGACCCCATCCCATGCTCAGGTTCAAATGACCAATGGCCAGATGAACTTTTCCAACAGTACATCCAGCTAGCACCTGCAATTAACTCAGTCAATCACTGCACAGATCCCTGTCATGTCTCCACTTTAGAGTCCAAAACTTGGCATGAAGGCTCTCCACGACAAGGGCCCGATATGCAACCCAAGTTCATCTGTCTCCAGTGCCTGCCTTCACATTCCTTCCAGGGCTTAGGACCTCACTGTGGCCCTCCACTCAGCATGAGCTATGCTGGTCCTGGCCTCCACCCCTTGTTCATACTTTGTCTACTGCACCAAACATGCTGCTGCCAGCTCCCCACTCCCACCCCAACTCAACGTCAATCTCAACCCTCAGCACACACCATCTCAACCCTCCTCAACCACAGCACACATATCACCCAGACACACAGAAATCTTCCCTGTCCACCAAGCCACACCCTAGGATACATTATAGCTGGTTCCTATAGCAACCAATGAATTTCTGCATTATTGTAGTTATCACATGGTGATACTGTGTGAACTGGCCATCTATATCTACTCTACCCTAAATACAGTGAACACTCTTTAAGTATTTTAGTTCCTAGGAACGTTTGGCATGAAGCAGATAATCAATAAATATAATTTTTTCTTTTGACACGGGGTCTCACTCTGTCACCCAGGATGGAGTGCAGTGGTGCAAACACAGCTCATTGCTGCCTCAACCTCCTGGGCTCAAGTGATCCTCCCACCGCAGCCTCCCAATGAGCTAGGACTATAGGAACATGCTACCATGTCCAACTAATTTTTATTTTTAGTGGAGACAGGGTCTTGCCAGCAAGGCAAGGGTCTTGCTGTTGAAATATATTTTAAAAAGTGAATTACAAATGGAATACTCAACCAAACTGAGCTAGGTGTGCTGGCTCATGCCTGTAATCCCAGTACTTCAGGAGGCTGAGGCAGGAGGATTGCTTGAGGCAAGGAGTTTTAGACCAGCCTGGACAACATAGTGAGTCCCCATCTCTTAAAAAAAATTTTTTTTTAATTAGCCAGGTATGGTTGTGCACACCTGTAGTCCCAATTACTTAGGAGGCTAAGGCAGGAGGACCACTTGAGCCCAGGAGTTTGAGGCTTCAGTAAGCTATCACTGTACCACTGCACTCCAACCTGGGCAACAGAATGAGACCCTATCTCTATTAAAAAAAAAAAACAAAACACGATACTCATCCAGACTCAAGCAATTATTACCATGAACAAAAGAGCATATCATAACCTTCAGCTTAAAATGAAGGGTTCTAGAATGCCCCAGGTCAACTAGGTTAAATATTCGTCTTCAGTTTTCTCTTTCAGCCCTTGTTTCATCAGAGCACTCTGCCACAATTAACAACATCAATTACTCTTATCCTTAAAACTTCACGGTTTCTGGCTCACCTAGCACTTTTGTTTAGCTGTACACCAAACGTCTTTACACACATCACATTTTAAAATCAAAGATGAGTGAAATTATATGTCCAATGTCTGTCTTTCATACCAAGTTTTGTGAACGCAGGGTTCATCAGCCTGGCTGATGGTTCATACTCAATTTACTGACCGATTTAACATACGACTAAATTGATGAATAAAGCATTGTCTTCATCTATTATTAAATTAGCACTGATTGGTTTGTCAAATTAGCCAAGTGATACCTTGGAAAATAAACAACATCTGACATTGAGGAGACGGTAGAAGAGATAAGTACACTCGAGTAAGCTCATACTTACTTGCAAGTTTAATGCAAGCCAAAGGAAGATGGAAATATAAAGTACCTTGCCCCTTGGCCTTAAAGGTCTCAAAGTCACAGTGGAGCTCAACAGTGGTGTTTCCCAATATCTTAAAGTAGCTGCACAAAATAACAACCCACAAAATATCTCCGCTTAGATCTGGGGATTATACCCATTCAATGAGGTTGCAATGGTCATGTCCTGCTGAGCTGAAGCTATGACAGATTTAAATCATGTTTATTAACAAAATATGGGTGGGAGGTTGAGGAAAGAGAATTGCTTGAGCCCAGAAGTTCAAGACCACCCTGGGAAACATAGTAGTATCCCGTCTCTACCATTAAAAAAAAAAAAAAAAGAACTGGGCATGGTGGTGCATGCCTGGGGTCCCAGCTACTCGGGAGGCTGAGGCAGGAGGATCGCTTGAGCCTGGGAGGCTGAGGCTACAGTGAGCTATGATCTCGCCACTGCACTCCAGCCTACATGACAGAGTAAGACCCTATTTCCACAAAAAAAAAAAAAAAAAAGAGAGAGAGAGAAATTAATAAATTCTGTTAATTTAGTAATCAACATCTCATAATAATTCAATTGAAAAATCAACTGTTTGTCTACATTCAGAGCTGAATAGTATTATCATACTGATAAAAACAAAATATTTGTTGACCAAATCAGAGAATCAGAGACAAATCTGGTTTGCCTGTGATTTTGCCTCATGTAGGAAACTCATGATAGATTAAGCATTCTCAAATTTTTATTCAGTGGAGAGGTCAGGATGTAGGAGGTGATAACATGTATCCCAAATTCACTGATCCACACAAAACAGAGTATTCCTCATTAGTTTCAAAAAATATATTGAATTATAAATAATAATCAAAGGACAGTTGTCAAACTGAAGTTATGTTTTTTCTCTATCATTTATATCTAGAAAAACAGACTAAATGCTCATATACCCAGTCATCCCGCAATGTTTTACCTGAAAAGCACACACAACTAAACCTATTTTATGTGAAACACTCGGCAAATTCTATTTCATCGGCTCTTCTACTCCTAAAGGTTTATGAACTTTTTTAATGCAGGTGGAAAGATGGGAATCAATATGAAATTTCCCAATAGATTCAGCCCCAAGGCATCTTTCCTCCTACAGAGGCCATCACTGAGGTTATCCTATCCAAATCCTTTTAATATACCCATGTGTTCCCTCAATTTTTTGGCAGATACTCTCAAGTCATGTGAAATTAGCTAAGATAACTAAAGAGACCCAAGTCAAATACTCTAAGAGCTACATAATTACCAAAATTCCTCCCCCTTCCCTCTGGAGGCCTGTTGTAGGAGAGCTCTAAGCTAATCGTGTTTTTGTTAGCAAAATCCCATTAACTTATAATATCACGCCATCAAGTACATCGCCCTCAAAAACAAAGAATATGGACATAGGCACACATTTTAATTTCGTGGACATTTTATCTTCCTATTTAAAGCTCATTGGCAGGAGTGCCTAAGAATTAAGTTTTTCAAATGGTTAATGAACTGAAAACAAATTCTTAGATTATAGATGCAAATTCAACTGTCTCATGGGGTGCGGCAGATCATATAAATGGCTGAGTTCACAATATCACTCATCAGTAGGGACTGAATAGGAAGAGACACTGCTGTCAGGGAAGAATGCAGGCTCCCTGTTGCCCCACTGCCTGACTTTACTGTTTCAATTCAGAATGTGTGCACTGTGATTTAAGGAAGATATTAATATTGACCTTTTAAATTAAAATCCCCAATTTTTAAATATTGGGAACGAATCCAAGGATGTTAAAAACACTGGGTAAACAAATACAATATTCACAGACTAAATACAGCCCGAATCAGGACAAATCCAGTTTTCCTGTGATTTAGTCACAAGCAGGAAACTCATAATGCTTCGTTAAGCATTCTTGTAATTTCTTCCTGGGGGCCTAAGTGGCTGCCTGCCCCCCACTCAAGTTTCTGGTATTTTCCAGCTTCAAAAAGTGATCCCTCCCACAAAACAACAAAACAAAGTCTGATTGTCATTACCCAGAGCTGCTGATTAAATGACTAATTTCAAGTAACTTGTCATCACTTGATTAAACTTTATATAGTAACGCTGACTTTGTCTTATTCAGAGAAACACATTTGGGTTTCCTATGTGACTTCCACGTCTGGCAATGAAGCTTTTTGGCCATTAACTTCTTACATCAACTTTTCTTAAGGTAGAGTGTCTTAGTCTGGCTTTCCCAGGAAACAGGTCCCAAGACAAAGATTGAGGTACCAATACTTTCTTTGGGAGGTGACCCAGGAAACAACAGAGGAGTAGGGAACAAGATAAGGGAAGGTAATATCTAACTCTGATCAATTATCGGCTCAAAGCTGCTTGCTATTGGACATGGATTCCCCCAGCCCTTCTGGATGGCGACATGTCATCTATGGCCCCAGAGAGCTCTTGGGGAAAGAGTTGCAAGTGCCAGCAGGTGGACAGCAGGTCAGCATGCAAAAAATAAAAATATAAGTGCTTGAAAATAAGAAAATGTGGGTGGGATATTAACAGCATCTATGCAACATCAACTTCTTGGAATATTCCACTGATACTAAACAAGAGCTAAAACACGAAAATTTAAGAAGCTAATCTTCCTAAAGCTGAAAGGTTTGGTAGGATATCTACCCTCTGAGGCGGAACATGCCTACCTAAAATGCCTAAAGGACCATTCACATAACCTACATCCCTCCATCTTCACTGACTGGAGGACTGCAAAAAAAGGCTCACCTTAGGGAGGTATTTTAGCCCTATCTCCCCGGGGTCAAGTCATCTGTGATGTACAGTGCCAGGCACCAAGCCTGCAGCTCTCAACACTGCCACATGTCATTAGGAAGGCAATTAGGAGCAATCACACTCTTCCAGCCAATTACTGCCACTCATAGGGGGGCTCACTCTTAAAATTAGACTTGGAGTCAAAGCCTACTTGTATAGCATTATATCTTCCACTTTTTCTCCCCGAGGATTCATCTCACGTTTCCCCAGTTTGCTCAGCTTCAAGCACTCTCAGGAGAATGTACAACTCCGTGCAGCTTCTTAATGCATTTTAATCTATGGCCAAAATGAGGTATCTCAAAAGAGCAACATGACTGACCATGAGAAGTGTTCAGTAACTTCGAAGGTAAACTAAAATTTTGCAAACTTCCCTCCCTTAGAACGTGTGTGTGTGTGTGTGTGTAAATCCTCCTGAAATTATTATTTTTCATCTTCCTTAGGATTTGTCTTTAATGCATCCTACATGACTCTGCAGGATCCAGCTCCTTCCTTCCTTCCTCCTTCCCTCCCTCTCAGACCTCATTGTCACACTATTCCTCTCTCTCTCACTTTGCTCTGCTTCCAGGGTCTTCACTCAGATGCTAGAACAAACCATGTGCTTTTCCCACCACGTGGTCCTGATACTTGTTGGTGCCTCTGCCTGGAATTCTTTCCCTGACTCATCACATGACTAGGAGACCTTCCCCTCACCATTACCTAAAATCAATCCTGCTGCTGTTATCTATCTGAGAGCCTTCACTCCTTCAAGGCTACAGTAGATCAGTACTATCTATTGATGTGTTCACTAGTTTCTCACCTGACAGGCCCACTAAGATGGGTCTCAGGATAGCAGCAGGGACCAAGTTGAGGCAGGAGAATAGGGTCTGGGGGCAGGGAACCTAAGGCCGATTCACACTGACTTCCTAGAACGAAATCAAAAGAAAAACCCCAACATTCCAGGCCTAAGTAACAAAAGGACCAGAAGCTACTCCCTTTGCAAACCCACCCGCATCCCGAGTTTTCTGCGTGGCAGATGGAAAATTGAAAGTATCTCTGATTAGTTGCTTTCCCCACCCAATCAGACGTTTGCATAGGAGTGCAGCTTTGTAACTTCAGTTCAGCCTCTGATTGTGGGCCACTACTTCATTTACATGGCGTGAACACCAAGTGGACAATGGGAAACCTCTAGGGGGCATTTGGATCCCAGAAGATTCTGTAACAGGAGCCCTTGAGCCGCTGCCACTCCCACCCTGTGAAGTATACTTTCATTTTCAATAAATCTCAGCTTTCATTCCTTCGTTCTTTTCCTCGCTTTGCTGAGCGTTTTGTCCAATTCTTTGATCAAAACACCAAGAACCTGGACAACTTGCAGTTGAGACCCTCTACCAGTAACAAAATGGGTTACAATCTCCAGTGCAGCCACAGTGCTTGGCATGGAGCAGGCCTCCAAGTATCCTGTTATATGAATGAATGAATGAGTGAATGGCAGGTATTGTACGAGGCACTGAAGAACCAACTATAAGCTAAATACACTTGGTATCTGAAACTCTGGAAATTTAACAGTGGCTTAGAGTCAAGTAAATGGACAAAGTAATAGGACTTTACTCTGTCTTTTATTATGGGAGACTTTCCTCAGAATAACAATATGGCGAACAGATCACGTGATTACCCTCTGCCATGTTTCACGTTATCTAGAAACAGATCAACCACGAATGGCCTCCCCACTGAGGGCCCATAAAATAAGTTCATGTCACGTAATCCTCCTGTGTGATACACTCCTTGACCCCTTTAAAAGTCTTCCCGGATTTTCACGGTGTTGACTGAAAATGATCCCTGGCTTTACACCACTCTGTTCTAAATGTCTCCGATTCCCTGCTAACCCTAACAGCATTGCATTTACTGTCCTGTGTTAATGAATGATAGGATCCTGTTGATCTCTCTGCAGTACCGTGACAGTTGTCTCAGTCCTGGAATTAACCAATGCTTCTTGGTATTCCCAGGGCCTAGAAAACATATTGCCACCTAATAGGTGCTTAATAAAGATTGCTGAAATGAAAGAGGAAAAGATCAAGATTGAAAGCTTATTTTTCTGTCTGTGATGTACAATATGGTAGCCACTAGCCACATCTGGCTATTTAAATTTAAATTTAATTTAATTCAAAATTCAGTTCCTCAGCCACACTGGCAATATGTCAAGTGCTCCATGGTCACATGTGGCAAGTAGCTGCTGTGTTAGCACAGAATAGAACATTGCCATCATTGTAGAAACTTCTGTTGGACAGCACTTGTATGCATCTTTAAAAAATAAAACTATCGAGTAAAATTTTATTATGTATTGACTAAGAGAAATGTCATTTCTGATATTCCAGAGACACACAATCCAATGAAATGCTTCAAATATTTATTTGAGAACTTCATATGCACTGCTGAGCTAGGCCCAGCAAAGATTCAAAGAGGAAGGAGACTTGAACCTCGACACCCACAAATTTCACAAACCAGTATGCAAATAAAACATACCAGTCAATAGTTAGCTACAGTTCAGTGCAGAAATAGTAAGTAAAGTTATACAGGCATGCAATAATTAATTCAAATTAAGGGGTGGAGCAAAATAAAAAATCTGCAACATTTAGGCAAACAAGTGGTTTTTAAGTTACTCTTAAAGATAGGGAGGACTTTAATAGACAAGAAGAAGCACAGTTACGCACAATTACAGAATGTGTGCAAATTAGCATTCAGATGGAGAATGTTCAAGAATGACAAATATTCTTGGTGCTGAAATACAAGACAGACCATGGCAAAATATAAGGCTACAGACAATTGCAAGAAGAGAGCATTAAGAACCCAGATGCTCCAGTTAAAAGGATAGAATTTCTTGTGTAGTAAACTCGGTGCCGCCCTAGTAAGGTCTAGGACAGAAAGTACTTTCCCAGTTCACTATGGATGTACTTTCTCCTCTGAAATTTTCTGAGGCTGGGGAACTGGTCTGATCAAGGGAAAATAATTAACAACAGACACAAATGGGTTCTTACCATAAGCATAAAGTGACACCTGCGATTTCAAAGAGTGGCACAGAAGGGGAAAGCACCTGTGTTGATTTTAATCTATGCGATACAACTAATTTTTTTATTCCAATAATAATGGGAACTTGGGGTCAAAAAAATCATCTAAACTTTGAAGAAGTAAGTCAAGCTCATGGGTCTCATTCACCCAAAGAAAAAAACTGACCAAAGACTTCTGGATTGGCCAGCAGTTCCATTCCCTTAGCAAACAGTATTCTTTACGCTCCAACTCACTCTTGATGCTAACATTCTAGATAAAAACCTGGAGATGTGGGAGGGCTCAGACCAACCTGATCAATGCAATGACTTATACCAGAACCTTGAAATCTTTTTTTTAAATTTTATTATTATTATACTTTAAGTTTTAGGGTACATGTGCACAACGAGCAGGTTTGTTACATATGCATACATGTGCCATGTTGGTGTGCTGCACCCATTAACTCGTCATTTAGCATTAGGTATATCTCCTAATGCTATCCCTCCCCCTTCTCCCCAGCCCACAACAGTCCCAGGTGTGTGATGTTCCCCTTCCTGTGTCCATGTGTTCTCATTGTTCAATTCCCACCTGTAAGTGAGAACGTGCAGTGTTTGGTTTTTCGTCCTTGCGATAGTTTGCTGAGAATGATGGTTTCCAGCTTCATCCATGTCCGTACAAAGGACACGAACTCATGGTTTTTTATGGCTGCATAGTATTCCATGGTGTATATGTGCCACATTTTGTTAATCCAGTCTATCATCGTTGGACATTTGGGTTGCAGAACCTTGAATTCTTCGCCAAGACCTTTGGTGTTTGTTTTACATGGAAACGAACTATTTACATGAAGCTATTTCTAGGATTGTTGAGCATTTCCTAAGACTCAGTTTGTCTTTTAATATCAACTAACTTATCAAAAAGAAGATTTCCATTATGAGGTTAGCATTTCTCCCGTAACATTATTTTAATACGATTAAAAACATCTGCCCATATTCAGGAACTAAAGCAGGCCATGTTGCATTGCAAGCTTTGCTACATACAGTCTTGCAAGCTTAAAATTATTGAAAGGATTTTATTTAAGGGGCCTGGTGCAGTGCCTCATGCCTATAATCCCAGCACTTTGGGAGGCCAAGGTGGGCAGATGACTTGAGGTCAGGAGTTCGAGACCAGCCTGGCCACCATGGTGAAACCCCATCTCAACTAAAAATACAAAAAGTATCCGGGTGTGGTGGCAAATGCCTGTAATCCCAGCTGCTCAGGAGAGCAAGGCAGGAGAATCGATTGAACCTGGGAGGCGGAGGTTGCAGTGAGCCAAGATCATGCCGCTGCACTCCAGTCTGGGAGACAGAGTAAGACTGACTCAACAACAACAACAATTTTCTTTAAGGGATAAAATGTCACACACCATCACATACGGGTCAAAAAAATTAATTGGGGTTGGGGAGGAGGTCACCTGTTGGGAATTCAGAAGTATGGAAGGCACAGAGAAAGAGGTGCAACTTGAAGTGGATACAGTGGGCATTACAAAAGAATACATTCTCCACTTTGGGAAAAGGTCAAACACAGCGCAATCTCTGGGTCACTCAGTCGTCCATTCCCATCTTGTTTTAACTAATAACCTTTTTAAGGCTGTGTTTTCTTAACAACCCGAGAAGCTGCTCAATAGCCATACGTGGATGGGGAATGAAGCAGAGACACTGGTAGGCAAGCATCCTTCACTCCCTGCTGCCTGCGTGCACTAATTCATGCAACATTCCTCTCGTGTCGATTATATTGATGCTAATTATAAAACAATGATTTTAACTTTGAAATCTCCCAAGAGAGTGTGCAAGACACATCCAGCCTTTTAAACAGAAAACAAACTGGAACAGACTTGAAATTTGCATTCAACTGAAGTTGCCAGAGTCTTTGTGGCCTTCTTGTCCTCTGGTGCTACTCTGGTTAGGCTGCAACTGATCTCACTACATTTGTAAACTATTTGGACTCTTATGCAACAGCTCCAGTACCAACTCTCACATTTCGTATATATAAGACAGCCAAATTTTCAAGTGCCAGCAAGCAAACTCCAAATGGGTTATTTATATTCATGCAATCATCTGCAAAAATGATTAGCTGAATGCATATAAATGAATAACTACTCCTCCTGGTCCCAGGCACACATTCCCGGTGTGCTGGCCAGACTAGCATGAATGCCTCACATTCTGGGAACCCCTCAGTCATCAAACTCGTCTGCACTTTGTACTTGAGAATTAACTTGATTTTTGACAAAATCTTTCTTCAATGTCATGCTTTGCTGTGTTCTATGCGGTCAACTTTGAGAAAGGATTGTAATCTCTTAGATAGTCTCTAAGCCTGGAATGAATGAAAAAGTCTGGGCTGGCATGGTGGTTCACACCTGTTATCCTAGCACTTTGGGAGGCCAAGGCGGTCGGATCATCCGAGGTCAGGAGTTCGAGACCAACCTGGCCAATGTGGTGAAACCCCATCTCTATTAAAAATACAAAAATTAGCCAGGCGTGGTGGTGCACGCCTGTAATCCCAGCTAGTTGGGAGGCTGAGGCAGGAGAATTGCTTGAACCCGGGGGACGGAAGTTGCAGTGAGCCAAGATCACACCACTATACTCCAGCCTGGGTGACAGAGTAAGACTCTGTCTCAAAAAAAAAAAAAAAAAAAAAAAAAAAAAGTCAATGGGGAGAAGGTTTTAACTTTTTTATTTACGTGACAATTTTTTTTCCCTAAGCATACACAGCATGCTAGGCTCTTTTTTGAGATCTCAGGATACAGCAGTGAGTTTTGGACAAGTTCTTTATGAACCTCAATTTTCACAGCTATATAATAACAGCAGTAATCATACTCTCCTCTTAGGACTGATAGGAGGAATTAAAAGACATTACTCACCTAAAACACTTTTACACAAAAGAAGTGCTCAGTACATTATTATTTATCTAATAACCACGTTCAATCCCAAAAGTCTTTTATTTTGGCCACATGTATCAATCTTCCAAATCCACAGCATCCCTGAAAGTTTTCACCATTTCTTTCTATCAAATTGGAATCTTTTATTATTATTACATTGCTATCAATGGTCTGTAGTTAGGCGTTTATCTTTCTTCTTCCTCTTCAGCTCAAGCAACAGATCACTTTTATTTCTCAAATATTCTACCTGGTAAAATTTCATCTTCTAAATTTCTAATTAGTAATTAAGTATCATTGTATGGTCTTTGTCACTTTTTTTCTGAACAATTTCCACCTGACTGCATCAATCACACACTCTTCCAAATAATTTATTGCATACATTCAACCCCTCTGCAAACTTACCACCACCCTACCCTACACCAGCCGATAACACATATAATTTCTAAGATAGGCACCTGCATGCTTTGTTTTAAGTTCGGCAAACCCACACCTAATGTTTCAAATGTTATCTTGTCTTTCTTGCCTTTCAAATGTTGCCTCTAAACGCAATTCCTTCATGGTTGATCAATTCACTTATTTTCAGTCTATATTATTATGGAGTTCCACTCATGTATCCCATTCGTTGTGATAGAAATAATCAAATCTGAAACTCCCCATACTGAAGGACACGGGAAAAAGTTACAGCATATTCTCTGATCTAGCAACCCTATTTTTGACCATCTCTCCTACAAAAATAAATGCACCAGCACATGAGGATGGATACTGCAGTGCTTTGGTAGTGTGAAAAAGCTTGATACAAAGTGAATGTCCATCATGAAGGAAATGTTTGAATAACATATGGTCTATCTACACTGCAGAACAGATGCAGTTATTTTTAAAAACATGGATTTTTATGTATTGACTCAGATGGATATCTACTCTACATTGTGAAGAGAATGATGTCACCAAAGGCAAATGCTTAAAAAAAGAAAAGAGTGTATGTACAAAGATTACAATCATGATCTCAGGAAAGTAGGCTTGGGGGAAAGGAATAGCAGGTTACATTATTCATTTTTCCACTGATTGATCAGGTATAATAAGAAAATCAATATAAATATTTTATACTTTATAAAATATAAAAATATTAATGATACAAAAATTAGACGTTACGGGAAAGGAGTAATGTGAACGAGCAGGTTGATTTGTAACACATTTTGATAATCCTATACACACATCACCATGATTGGCAGCAACAAAGGCCAATCATTCCTAAATTCCTCATTCAACACTAAACGGGTGCTTCACAGATTCTGGTAGACAAAGTAGTCTCCAAGAATAAATTTTACACCTCCCTGCTTAACGCCCTCCCTCAACTGTATAATTTCCCAGGAAGTCCTGAGTTTGTCCCTGGTTGGCCCCGACGGGAATTGGCAAAGAAGGAACATGAAGATGATTCAGAGATCATCACAATATTCATTCATTCTTTTTTTTTTTTTTTTTTTTTTAAGACAGAGTCTTACTCTGTCACCCAGGCTAGAGTGCAGAGGCATGGTCTCGGCTCACTGCACCCTCCGCCTCTCGGGTTCAAGTGATTCTCCTGCCTCAGCCTCCTGAGTAGCTGGGATTACATGCGCCTACCACCACACCTGGTTTATTTTTGTATTTTTAGTAGAGACAGGTTTTCACCATGTTGGCCAGGCTGGTCTCGAAATCCTGACCTCAGGTGACCCGCCACCTCAGCCTCCCAAAGTGGTGGGATTATAGGTGTGAGCCACTGTGCCCAGCCTGGTCATCACAATTTTCATATCTGCTCATGAAAGCCTACTATGGTTCAGGAAAGAAAAAGGATGAGAGGGGATATATTTTTAAATTGTTCCAAACAAACACAGTTCACATAGGAACACGTTAAGCCAAGGTGGGAAATAAGAGTTGCACAGTTACAATAATTATTTTTGGTTCAGATTTCTATCTCATCTCCAAAGTAATTTAACTGCAAAACACAAGTTAGAAGGGATGCCAAAGAATTCAAATAAAAAGTCTAGGCATTTGATGATCTTAAATGTGACTGAACACATAGAAGTCATACGTCATAGTCAGCTTGTATGGTCTAAATGAAACTCAAAGAAACACTGAAATATAAAATTAGTATGCCTTTTGACTTATATAGAAAGTTTTTTTTTTAAGATGAAAGTAAAGGACAAAAAGATAAAGCTCTCAACCCCCCGTTTCTCTCCTCTTTGGTGCCAGAGCAAACCTGAGCTGAACATAGAGTAAGAAACTTGGCAGATTTTCTGACCTACACACAACTCTATGGGCACTAAAAGCTTCATTACCAAAAAGTGTCAAAGATCCATTAGAATGCATCTTATTTTTTCTGTTCTGATTTTTTTGAAGACATTGTTCTGCAAAAAAAGGTAAAAGTCTGCCTTCTTTTCACTGAGCTCAACTCTCCTCACCTTGCAGACCACTCCAAGCACAAAAGATGAAATAGAAGGAGAAATAAAGGAGGCCAAGGCAAATGGTGAGATGTAGCTGTCTTGGGAGGGAAACGAGAGCCAGAAGAAGGGATAACTCTATCTCTAGTGAAAGGTAAAGAAGGAAGGGAGAAAAATCCCACCAGAAAGAATTAAGAAGTCCAAGACACAGGAGAGCTAGAACAGAAAAAGAAAGAGCACCCTTGTCCATGTCAAGGAAAAAAGCATTCCTTGGCAGGCAAAAATAAAATAAAACAGCTTGCTGTCTGTCCCCAAATTTAAAAAACCAACTTTTAATTGTATTAAAATATCAATTTGAAAGTAACAATAACAGCTATTAAATTAAAATCCTAGATAAAATTCTAACCCAGATAAATGCAATTTCCATTTTTAAGAGTCAATCTCAAATCAAAGATCATTTAAATTATTTATGAAGCCACTTCCACAGAAACTAGACATAATCCAAATGAAACTAGATTAAATGCAGGAAGAAAAAAGTATACGCAAAGTTGAGAAAAATTATTTAAGTAATTAGTCCCACCTCCACACAAATATATATATATATATATATACACACATACACACACTTGTGTATATATTAAGTTGGTGCAAAAGGCTGCAATTACTTTTGCACCAACCTATGTATATTCAGCAGTTTAACATATTCAAATAATTAACATTATGACCTTGTCTAATGTTTTGACTTAACCTGGGCAACAACTTTAGCTCTTCACGTGAGGAAATATAACACGAAGCTCTGTCAACTATCATCCTGTTAAAGTAGCCAATGTCTAAAAATGAACCCAATCATTCATCCCTAAATATTCATTCACGTTAAACAATGAATTGCACAAATTGAGGACCAACATATACCCCATTAACTAAGCAACTCCTGGCTGTCATTTTCAATCTGAGCTACAATCAATACCACCCATGCTTTCCATGGCTGATATAGCACGAATCCAAGGGAAATAAAATCCATTTCACCACATTTAACAATTGGTAAGGAACACTTAAAATCCGCCCACTTTGCAATAAGGAAACTTCTGGAATTGGCTAAATAAGCTTATCAGGTCAAAAGTTACGGCCACCTTTACCATGTGATAATTCTACACTCTTCCATACTATTACTATTTATTATTATTTCTTGCATGTTCTACAGCAGAGGGTTCTCTACCAAAAAGGATTCTGCCCCTGCCTCCCCAGGGGATATGTGAGAACATCTGAAAACACTTTTGATTGTCTAATTGGGGAATGTGCTACTCTTTACAGTCAGAAAAAAACAAAAGGAGAGTTCAAGAATCACATCACCATATTCACCATATTTTAGTCTCTTCCCATACTCTCTATGCCCAGTTCTTTTCCTCTTCTCTCTTAAAATTTAATTTCCAAACGTAGTATTCTTTGGTACCCTCACTGCTGAATTCCAATCACGTGTGTTCCGGCTTGACTAAAATCTTCAATTCCTTATTACTGAAAATTCAGTTCTTAGGGGGTTTAATCCTTTCACCAAACCATTGGTGGGCAGCCAAGTGTGGTGCCACACATTTATAATCCCACCATTTTGCAAGGCTGAGGTGGGAGGATCGCTTAAGGCCAGGAATTCGAGGCCAGCCTGGGCAACATAGTGAGACTCCACCTCTACGAAAAAGAACAAATTAGCCAGGCGTGGTGGCACACACCTGTAGTCTCAGCTACTCAGGAAGCTGAGGTGGAACAATCACGAGCCCAGGAGGTCAAGGCTTTAGTGGGCTATGACTGGGCCAAAGTATACTGCACTCCGGCCTGGGGGGCAGAGTAAAACCCTATATGGAAATAAAAACAAAAAAACAAACATTTGTGGGTGACAATTCTATTATTCCCAAATTCAGTGAAAGAAAACCATCCCACACTCCCATACATCATCACCCTCTTAAGGAAGGTATTACGGAAAATTCACATCCATAAATTTAAATATCATTGTTTCTAGTAAATATTTTCATATGGTGACTTGAATACATATTGTCATCACATTACAACTAAATGGCATTTTATCCCCCAAGGAATTCTTTCATACACAAATGCTCCATTTCCAATAAATAAAGAAGAAAGGAAAATACTTCTAATGTAAATTGGCACAGTTTTTCCTTTCACTACTTCACAGGAGGTGTGTGAATCATGTGGAACTCATCTTTCAGACTGAAATTTCCCTGTGACCACACCTCACAACAGCAGCACAGCCCTCATAAAGCTGTGGGGAAATCATTATGATAGCAGACACTGAGCCAACTCAGGAGAATCAAGCTTTCTCCTCCCCCATACCCCTCTTCCCTGGGCAAACACACCCTCCCCCACACAACCATGTTCCTCTTTCCCTCACTTTCTAATCGGACGTCTAAGTGCACAGTGAAGGAGAAGTTTCCAATTCTATTAAGAGTGGACTATTAAAGGATCTGAGAAGTCTTGCAGCAAAGAAACCTGTATGACAATCTTTACTTTGGCCTTTGCCAATCTTCCATGGTCACAGAACCCTCCTGCCATAAAAAGCCCGTGAACAGCCTCCTCAACTAATGTTCCAGACACAGATTTTGAGAAAATGCTCTCCGAGCAACAACCCGTACTTAGCTACTTGCCGGGGACTTCCTACACAGACTCAGTACTGAGGATGGCAAAGAGAGACTCCACCAATTCTGTACTGATGACATTCTTTTTGCGCAGAGAAACTCTACTCCCAGAGGCTAACACAGAGAAACCAGTAAAATTATTTAAATCTCTAGGTAGCTAACAGTTAAATGGCTATAAAAGTCTCTCAATGTCTGAAATTAATTCCTGTAGTAAATATCCCTACCAAAAAAAGACATACATCATACCTGTGAGTTACAGAGATATAAGTTCACAATTAATTGTGATAAATGGTGGGTCTAGAGGCTTTTTGATGAATAATTCTCTGTCTTGATCAAATTCAAAGACTATAAACATGGATTCTAGTAACTGCATTTATGACTAGTATTTTACAGACAAAAATCTAAAATCAATTAATATATCTCTAATTATTATATTTCCTATCCTCCCAATGCATAAATCTATTCTGTTCCGTATTGAGAGCTCAAAATTAAATACCAAGTTTTTTTTTTGTTTGTTTGTTTTGAGACAGGGTCTTGCTTTTTGTCACCCAGGCTGGAGTGCACTGGTGCAATCACAGTTCACTGTAGCCTCAACCTCCCAGGCTCAAGCAATCCTCCTGTCTAAGCCTCCACAGTAGTTGGAACTACAGGCGTGTGCCACCATATCCAGCTAATTTTTTTTTCCTTTGGTAGAAACGGGATCCCACTATGTTGCTTAGGCTGGTCTTGAACTCCTGGGCTCATGCGATCCTCCCACCTCGGCTTCCCAAAGTGCTGAGATTATAGGCATGAGCCATTATGCCTAGCCAAATATAAAATATTCATCTTAACTTGCATTTAAAGCATTCTATAGTCCATCAAAGTGTCTTGGAACACTGAAAATGTATATATTTTCCACCTTTTATATTATAGCTTTCCCTAATTTATTAAAACAACTTAAGACATGTAAATGCCAACCAATTAATGTGAAAGAATATTTTAAACACATTTAATATCCTGTAAAACATATTCTGCCAAAGGCAGTGCTCAGCTGAGGTTACCAGTAGACAAATTATTTAAATGAGCATGTATGCATTTTGGATTTGTCTACATGGGGAAAATTAGAAAAAACTATTTACTACAAGGAAATCATCATATATTAGAATAAGCCAAAACAAAACAAGAGTAAAAGAAAATGGTATGCCTTTTTTAACATAAAAAATTATTTAGTTAAAAAAATGGAGTTTGATAATTCTACTTTTTTTTGAGATGGAATCTTGCTGTCACAAGGCTGGAGTGCAGTGGCACAATCTCGGCTCACTACAACCTCTGCCTCTCGGGTTCAAGGGATTCTCCTGCCTCAGCCTCTCAAGTAGCTGGGACTACAGGCATGCACCACCATGCCCAGCTAATTGTTGTATTTTTAGTAGAAATGGGGTTTCACCATGTTGGCCGGGATGGTCTCGAACTCCTGACCTCAAGTCATCTGCCTGCCTCAGCCTCCCAAAGTGCTGGAATTACAGGCCTGCGCCAGTGCTCCTGTCCTAATTCTACTTTCTAAGTAACATGATTTAATAATCAATGGCTGGGCTGGGCGCGATGGCTCATGCCTGTAATCCCAGTACTTTGGGAGGCCGAGGTGTGCAGATCATTTGAGGTCAGGAGTTTGCGACCAGCCTGGCCAACATGGTGAAAAACCATCTCTACTAAAAATACAATAAAAATTAGCTGGATATGGTGGCAAATGCCTGCAATCCCAGCTACTAGGGAGGCTGAGACAGGAGAAATGCTTAAACTCAGGAGATGGAGGTTGCAGTGACCAGAGATTATGACACCGCACTCCAGTCTGGGCGACAGGGTGAGACTGTCTCAAACGGGAAAAAAAAAAAAAAAAAAAATTTAACATTAATAATGGTGTTAAATAATACATGTGTGATACGAACAAAGTTTCCTTTCTACAATGCAGTCTACTAAAGAGAGCTGAAATTCCAGATCTACTCCTTTAATATATAGATAGAAATCTGGAAAATGTGATTATCAATTAGAGATGTTAGAATCAAAATCTAAGAAAGAAAACTTAAAAAGAAAAAATTATCTCCAAAAATAAAGTCTCTTGTCAACAGCAGTGACTGAAGAAACTCTTTTGGAATTAGTCTGGGATGTGAGAAAGAATCCAGGGTAGGAAAAAATGTTAAAATAATGCCAACATTTCTTTGGGGAGAAAAGTGGTTTTCACATGACCTTCTCCAATTTGAGCTCGAAACTGTATAGGAATGAAGGAAGATGGAATAACATTCACAGCTCACAATTTAAATGGATATATCAATACTTTTGGTATGATATTATCATTCCAATTTAAAGAAAAAGTATTTCTGAGCCACACTGATGTATAAATAATTTACACCTTTTCAAACTCCTCGTAGACCTGCAATAGGAGTATTGAGATAAATATATTAGATGTTGTTATGTTTAACCTACAACATCAGTGGCCATCAATGCTAATAAAAATTGGGTTTCAATAGAGAAAAGAGAAAGGGAGCCTTTGAGCTCCATAGAAGCGGTGACCACATGAATCTATCTTTATACTCAAATATCTACAAGAGAGTTTGGGAACAAATGAGTACAAACAGCCATCTGCTCTGTGGAAAATTCAGGCCACCATAACACGTGTAGATAAATATACATGCATTTATACCCCATCACAAGGTAGCTTTGCTTAATTTATACAAAAAAGTGAGAAATCTATTCTGGAAGATATCTGTGGCCATTACTACAACATTTATGTAACCCCTATCAAATATTAAGGTGCTGACACTTGATAAAAAGCTGGATCACGGTAGCCTGTCAATCACCATTCACAGCTCTGGTTTCCTTTCCACTTCTTTAGTGAAAAGTGATCATTTAAGAAACTGCTATTCCCTGCCAGCCCTGAAGTGACATGTCAAGGTTCACAACTGGATAACTATAAATTTTCTCAGGGTGCTGTAGTGGCTTGGCCAGCTGATCCTTTAGCGTCCTTCATGGTTAGCAATACTAAGATGAATATTATTTCCTAACGGCCTCTTAGATCAAAGAGTTGACAAATGGCATAGTCACAAGAGACCTCAAAAATAAAACAATAATAATAAAAGCAATCTCACCACCTCTTTATTGCAGCACAATCAACATTCATCACCTCCATGTGACATTACGAGGTAGGCTTTTCACCACGACCAGAAGTATGATTCATTCCTTTAGGATTTCATGCATAGATTTCTGAAATGGTCAACTCGCCAAGCTTTCCATTTCTACTCTTTAATCTCCAAAGAGGATTGAACACCATGACATTCATTTTATTCTCTAATACCTTAGCCACTGTGCACAACACACCTTGCTGTGTTTGTGCCATGGAGTACTCATTCAATTAAGGACTGGCTAGAAAGGTAGAACCTCACAGCAACATGGAGACCAACTGTATAAAAACGATGGATTCTGGTGAGCCTTCAGTTTAGGGTTCGTCAATCTTGGCACTATTGGCATTTGGGTCCAGATAATTCTTTATTGTAGGGGCTGTTCTGTACATTGTAGGATGTTCAACAGCATCTTGTTCCTCTACCCACTAAATGCCAGTTGGCCACCCAACCATCTCCAATTGTGACAACCAAAAAATGTCTGCAGACTGTGTCAGATATTCCGCAAAAAGGAAAGAGTCCCCAGTTGAGAACTACTTCTCTAGAACAATGCAAAATTTATCCTAAGCAAGAATACAGGGACAGAAGGTTCTAGAAGGAGGCCTAATTAAAATTCACAGAGTAGTTTAAGGTATAACATTGAACCTTTCCGAGTGCTATTATCTCCCCCGCTTCCCTCTACCTGTAATGCTTACCTCACATAGCCACAAGGCTCAGTCCCTCTGTGTTCAGATGTCTGCTCAAATATCACCTGATCAGAGAGGTCTTCCCAGGCTAAAATAACACCTCCCTCCCCTAAATCCCTCTCTAGGCACCACCTCACTTTACACTTTATTTCACAGAATGATGTGATGATATTACATGTTACTTTGTATATGCTGCTCTGTCCACCTCCACCAGGTAGGAATAGAACTGTGTATGTTTTGTTCTCTGCTATAGTTAGCCCTAGTCTCAAACTGAGTTTGCCACCTGGCTTGTGCTTGATTAACACTTTTACTGAATGACTCAATGAATGAAGACTGGTATGAGGATTCCCTCACGCCTCCTCACCTCTACGCTCCACTCACTGTAAGTCCCTAACTTATTTCTCCAAAGATTCAGAACCTTGGTAAAAACAAGGCTCAGAATATATACCCTAGGTCAGCTTCTCAAGACCTCCAAAAGGAACAGGGAGGTCTACCTGAATTTTAGAAGCTTGTACAATTGGGGCACTATGCAAGCTTTTCAGAAAGGTCTTATACCCACATCTTCAGTACTCAATAATATGTTACCTGCTGGTTCCTCTATAATGCCTACATCCTCTGAACACCACTGTCACATAGAGCTTCCTACAAGGATGGAAATGTTTTATATCTGTGCAATACAAAAGGGTAGTCACTAGCTATGTGTGGCTCCTGACAACTGAAATTTGGCTAGTGTGACTGAGAAACTGAATCTTAAATTTTATTTCATTTTAATTAATTTAAATTTAAATAGCCAAATGTAACTAATAACTACAGAAGAGTACAGGGAAGCTAGGAATACCATAAAGGACTCCAAATTCATGGAGCTTTATTATTTTATTTGCAGTGATGTCAGGCTTTTGAAATCAAATTTTCTCTTCAAAAGTAAACACATTTCTTTCCTAAAACGTTTTCCTTTATTAAGTGCCATGGGGTTGCTTAGCCTTTAAAACCTGAAAATGGGCTGGGCACAGTGGCTCACGCCTGTAATCCCAGCACTTTGGGAGGCCAAGGCAGGCAGATCACCTGAGGTCAGGAGTTCAAGAGCAGTCTGGCCAACAAAGTGAAACCCCATCTCTAGTGAAAAAAAAAAAAAAGAATACAAAAATTAGCCGGGTGTGGCAGCGGGAGCCTGTAATCCCAGCTACTTGGGAGGCTGAGCCAAGAGAATCGCTTGAACCTGGGAGGTGGAGGTTGTAGTGAGCCAAGATCATGCCACTGCACTCCAGCCTGGGCAACAGAGTGAGACTCCGTCTCAAAAAAAAAAAAACAAAAAAAAACAAAAAAAAAACCACCTGAAAATGATGACAAAGGTAGGCAGCAGCCACACGGGCTATATTTCCAAGACCCATTCCCTCTGCTACTTCTGGGGTAGATCCTGATCAGTCTAAGGCAGCAGTGCTAATCCCATTCCTGTTGCCAATAATTGGTTTAAGCATGAGAACATGATCCAAGTCTGGACAACAAAATATGAAGGTTGATTCACCAAGGGTGGGATGCTTTGAAGAACATGTTACATGCTCTTCAACAGAGACATAAGAAAGGGACACGTTCTCTTTCTCCTCTGAACTTTGTACTCAGTATTTGACATCTAGAATTCTGGAAGCCATGTTAAGACCACAAGGAAAGTGATTCTAAGGACCAAGCCTACCCACTAACGATGGCAAAGTCTAAACAACATGGGGTGTACCTTAAAGATGGCAGGGTACAAACAAAGGTGCTGCCAGAGGTGTCCTACCCTAGGTGTGCTATGTAAGGCAATAAACTACCCTTACGCTTAGGCCAGGAGAGTAAGGGTCTTTTCTAGAGGCTAAAACTGATCCAAAAACAAATCCTTATACTCAGTCATACTCCCGGAAATGACTTCCATGGGAATTTAGGAGAAAAATCCTAGTAATATTGCTAGCTATGGTGTACTCCTATGTCAAAGAGAAGCAACAGTGCTGTTCTGCTGCCCAGGCTGGAGTACAGGGGCATGATCTCGGCTCACTTCAACCTCCACCTCCTGGGTTCAAGCGTCTCTCCTGCCTCAGCCTCCCAAGTAGCTGGGATTACAGGCGCAAACCACTACACCCGGCTAATTTTTGTATTTTTAGTAGAGATGGGTTTCACCACGTTGGCCAGGCTGGTCTCGAACTGTTGACCTCAGGTGATCCACCCGCCTCAGTCTCCCAAAGTGCTGGGAGGCCCAAAGTGCTTTGGTGGCCCAAAGTGCTGGGCCACCACGCCCAGCCAGAAGCAAATCTTAACTAGTTCTTTCTGGCACAGCAGGTATGCAGCTCAATTGGCCTTGAATGTTGAAACTTCCTTTTCACACCCTAGTAGATAGTGAGAGAAAAGATGACTCATTAGGAAATGGTATAAGAATGTAAAAGCCACAGGACCATCAAAAAGTGTCAAAATCACTCCCCAAGAGGAGAGTGTGGACCATGTACTTATCAACAGCAAGAAGAAAATACCTGCCATTATCACAGTGAGCCCCAGAGCCAGAAACACACTAAAAATGCCTTTGCTCATCTTTGCAGGTGCTAGTCCAACAGCCAAGAAGTGCTTCATATTTCATTTTCCTGCTAAAATCTCTCAATGACCAATCAATACTCAGTGTACTAATGGCATGCACACCCTGCTAAAAAGAAGAACATCATCCTAACATTTGGAACTAGGGGGAAGGGTGGGACAGAGAAAAACAGTTTCCAGGAGGAAAAGTGGCCAACAATAATTGGGGCAGAGCTACTAAATGATGCCTTTGGGAGCAGCAAAATTTCATGCAGCTTTAAGAAGAAGGTTGTTTTCCTCCCCCAGAAAAAGGCTTTCAAGCTGGAAGAATGTGGATCAACATAAATAGGAAATCTGGATAAGTGGCTTCCCAAGTCCAAGGAAACTCTCAAGATCAACTCAATTCAAGAAATGGGTTGCAGAAATCAAAACTACAGTGAGATACCATGTCATGCCAGTCAGAATGACGGTTTTTTTTTTGTTTTTTTTTTGAGGCAGAGTCTCGCTCTGTTGCCCAGGCTGGAGTGCAATGGCACAATCTCAGCTCACTGCAACCTCCACCTCCAGGATTCAAGCGATTCTCCTGCTTCAGCCTCCCAAGTAGCTGGGTTACAGGTGTCCACCACCACGCCTGGCTAATTTTTTTGTATTTTTAGTAGAGATGAAGTTTCACCATGTTGGCCAGGCTTGTTTTGAACTCCTGACTTCAAGTGATCTGCTCACCTCAACCTCCCAAAGTGCTGGGATTACAGGCGTGAGCCACCATGCCCGGCCAGAATGATGATTATTAGAAAGTCAAGAAACAACAGATACTGGAGAGGCTGCAGAGAATCAGAAATGCTTTTACACTGTTGGTGGGAATGTAAATTAGTTCAATCATTGTGGAAGATGGTGTGGCGATTCCTCAAAGACCTAGAATCAGAAATACCATTTGACCCAGCAATCCCATTACTGGGTATACACCCAAAGGAATACAAATCATTCTGTTATAAAGATACATGCATGCGTATGTTCATCGCAGCACTATGCACAATAGCGAAGACATGGAATCAACCCAAATGCCTATCAATGATAGACTAAAGAAAATGTGGTACAAATACACCATGGAGTACTATGCAGCCATACAAAGGAATGAGATCCTTCATTCGTGTCCTTTGCAGGGACACGAATGAAGCTGGAAGCCATCATCCTCAGCAAACTAATGCAGGAACAGAAAACCAAACACTGCATGTTCTCACTTATAAGAGGGAGCTGAACACACGGACACAGGGAAAAGAACAACACACACTGGGGCCTGGAGAGCAGGGAGGGGTGAGGGAGAGCATCAGGAAGAATAGCTAATGCATGCTGGGCTTAATACCTAGGTGATGGGTTGATAGGTGCAGCAAAACACCAGGCACACGTTTACCTTTGTAACAAACCTGCACATCCTGTACAAGTACCACTGAACTTAAAATAAAATTTAAAAAAACAAAGGAATGGGTTGCAGAGTATAATACCTATCCCAAAACCCTACCAAGTCAGGCCTATCACTCTGAAATTCCCTCCAAGTCATGATAAGCAGAAATGAAACTTAAATCATTTAACAAATCAAAGGTAATAATTAGTCACAGTGGATGGTACAAGAGTGGGTTTTCAGGTCTAAGGTAGGATTTTTACAAGGTCCCAAAATAAGAGAAGGAGTTTCCAGGGCAGCGAGAAAGGGGGAACAAAAGGGATTGGGCCAAGTATTTATTTAAAGATTTTAAACAATCTGTATGGCTATACCAGACCAGCACTTACAATGAGCCATAACTTTTGAAGTAGGATACTATTTTCCTTCATTTTAAAACCAATTCTAGGAATTATTATACCCTTTGTCATTTTTCAAATCACAGATATAGTTCAATTATATAGCACAAAACAAGAGGCTTTTCAATCCTGCCAAAATGGTGATATCTCCTATAGAAAGACTTATTTTGCCATATTGGAAAGCCAGCTGTACTACCGCTTAGATAAAATTTTTCTTTAAACTGGCCCACTTTTTATAAAATCTCAAATATGATTTAATAGGAAATATAACACATCAAAACAGAAAACTAGCATGGCTTGCCAGACATGAAGGGTACCAGGGTATAATGAAATCCACGAGATCAAATTCTAAGATACTCTCCCAGCAGACTGAGCCCAGTCCTATCTCTTCTTGATAAAAAGAGGTATGAGCAAGTGACAGAGAGATGTTAAAGACCTATTAGTACAAAACTCACTTTCTCCTTGATTTAAATTAAAAAAAAACTCATGAAGAAATGACTTTATTATGTGAAAGTCAAATATTTGTATCACAGAAGAGTCATAGAGTCATTTTTCACATGACATAAAAATCCCAATGAATACTACACTCAAGGAATACATTGTTAGTATTCTTATTCTTATTCTTATTATTTTTGAGACAGGGTCTCACTCTGTCACGCAGGCTGGGAATGCAGTGGTGTGATCAGGGTTCACTGCAGCCTTGACTGGGTTCAGGCGATCCTCCCACCTCAGCCTCCCAAAGTGTTGCGATTACAGGTGTGAGCCACTACACCCAGTGGAAAACATTATTATATACTATAGTGACATGAATGAAAAGTGAGAATTCCTGAAGTTATTAGAAAGCATTTCTCAAGAAGGCAAAGTTCTATGTTATATACACACCACTGATAAGTTTTTAACCTTTTTTTTAAAGGTTTTTTTTTTTAAAGGTTTTTTTTTAAAGGTTTAAAAAAAACCTTTAACCTTTTTTTTAAAGGTTTAAAGTTATCAGTTACATAACAGAAAATGGGCCTTAAAGTAAACGAAACATAGGACAGTTAAGTTTTAATAGTAAGAAAGACAACCAAGAAGATAACCACCCTTAATGTAGCTGATCTCAAACAGGGTCATAGTAGATTACCAGCTGAGAGAGAGAAGTAATGGTCATTTCAAGATCAGCCAACACTGAAACTAACACCACCACTTTACACTCAAAGAACATGCCAGGTGGACTGAGCACAACAGGATCATATAAGACTACTGCATAGGGACAAGATTATACTTAAGCTTGTGACTGAGTTACTTGCTTCGCTTAAATGAACAGTGAGAAAATTCAGTCTTTAAGCATATATTAGACACTTATTCCAACTACTTATTGGCAATTCTAAAAGTTCACAATCCAGTGAAATGGGTCCTCCTTACATTCTTCTTACTGCTACCAAGAACAGCCTACCAAGAGAAGGCATAAGATAAAGAATGAGAGTTCAATTCAAATTGATAATTTCAACATGAAGCCGAGCGTGGTGGCACTTTGGGAGACTGAGGCAGGCAGATTACTTGAGGTTGGGAGTTCGAGACCAGCCTGGCCAATATGGTGAAACCCCGTCTCTACGAAAATATACAAAAATTAGCCGGACGTGGTGGCACATGCCTGTAGTCCTAGCTACTCAGGAGGCTGAGACAAGAGAATTGTTTGAACCCAGGAGGCAGAGGTTGCAGTGAGCTAAGATTGTGCCACTTCACTCCAGCCTGGGCAACAGAGTGAAACTCTGTCTCAAAAATAATAATAATAAAATAAAATAAGATAATTTCAACATGGGAAATTTCAGCCAATAAAGTATTACAAAGTATGATATACACCAACAATATGTTATTTACCAAACAAAATTCTACGTAAGCAGTTTAACAATATCCAGAGGGAAAGACAGAAAGTCCCCCTGTTTTATATCATCAGAAGGTGGGTTTTAGCCGGGTACCCTGACTCATGCCTATAATCCCAGCACTTTGAGAGGCTAAATCAGGAATAATGCTTGAGCCCAGGAGATCGGCCTGGCCAACACGGTGAAATCCCAACTCTGCAAAAATTAGCCGGGTGTGGTGGTGTGCGCCTATAGTCAGTTCCAGGCACTTCAGCCTGGGTGACAGAGTGAGACCTTGTCTCAAAAAATGGAAAAAAAGAAAGAAAGAAAAAAGAAGTGGGTGGGCTTTTGAATCAAATCAGATGTAATGAAAGAGAACGTTTTGTTAGGTTAGAAAGGAAAACTGGTAGCCCTTAAGTAAATCACAGAGCACATGCAAATCACTGTGCTCTAATTATAACACATGTATTCAGCTAGGTATATTTTTCCTTTAAACCTTTAAATTAATCATGTCCTTCCACCCACGTGCACACCCCTCTCCCCAAAGAAGGTAGTTTCAAAGAAGAGAAAATCATCCTTTTAAATTTATAACCAGGAAAAAAGATGTTTGATTCATTACAGATATGAAAAAAATATATTTTTATACAACTTCTGTATGCCTTGTGTTGACGCAATAAATTTATAGATTAATGAATATTAGGATGTATGTTATGTCAAAGTAAATATTGACCTTATCTTTGGCTGGGTCAATATTTACTGCTTTGCTCAATAAATCTCGATGTCCATTTCAAACTAAGTCAATATCAGTTCATTAATTTCTGCATGGTTCACATAAGCATTTTGTAAAAATTTGAAATGCCACTGAAAATGTTTCGCCTAAAAAATTCAGATACAGCCAATTAAAGAGACAAAAAGGTTTTTGCTTTCCTTCTGGCTTCCCGTTTAGGTTTTTCTTTTCTTTTTCTCCCCCTCAAAATTGTTACAAAGAAAACTGCCTGAATTTGATACCATTTAGCCATCTATTCTAAAATAAAAAGGTCATTAAAAAAATATTATGAATCTACTGGTATAAGAAATTGAAACATTCTAGATATGCTTCTATAAAATATTAAAATATTATAGAAATATAAGTATTAAAAGGCAGTATCTCTCATTTCTCAATGATAACCGCAATTAACTTTTGGGTGTAGTCTCTGGATTCTTCAGCTTTATTCATTAATGGGACCATATTACCCATATTATTTTAATACATCCTGTAGTTCAACCTCCTCCATTTTGGTGGATGTTCAGGTAAGCATTTCATTGTAAGCATGTATTACAATTACCCAAGTCCCTATTTTGGTCACTTAGGCTGTTAAACACAATGCTACTTTGGAGACATGCACATGTGTTTCAGAAAGACAAATTCTGAGAAGCAGAAGTGCTGGATGAAAGATGAGCAGTCTTTAACATTTTCACAGATATTGCCAAAAAGCCCTCCTCCAAAAAGGCTCCATCACCCCACTACCTTCAGAGTCACTTTAAAACCCAAACTCTCAGTATTCCATTTACCCATGTTTTAAATACCCCATCACAGCAACAATTGAAATTGTTACCACCGATATGTACCACTTGATACCAACACAGCATTAAACAATATTTCATCTTACTGCTAGATTTTTCCAATGGTCACAAGGCCCCTAGGGAATGTATTCATGTCCTCTGATAATATATTAATACATTAGCATCCATTAACTTTACAATCACTTGTGAAACCACCTCCAGAGAGAAAATGCCAAGAAACTTTAGAACTCAGGTGCCAAGGATGAAAGTTGAAAAAAAATAAGAAAAGAACTCTAAGTAGAGAGAACAACGTCTTTCAAACAATGGAGAGGAAATTCCCAAACTTGGCCAAGTATTGAAAAATTCTCCAGGTACCTTAAGCATATGGCAACACATTTTTCTCCTTTGTACATAAAGTTCTGATTAGTGTGTTACCATATGTGTTTTTTCTTACACCATCTATCCTTGGAACCACACATGAACTATAAAAGAAAAATAGTACCTGTAGGAAGAAACAGTTTATTCTACAATTTGTTCTCTACGTTGAAGCCCTCCTATCCAAAAACATTTAGGTAGAAACAGGGAAATACAATGACTAATTACAGACAAAGGTTCTGTTCAAAGAGCATGAACTCTAAAGGGCATAAGAAATGCAGACAAAACACTATATCACATCTTAATAGGTTCTAGTCAAAATTCTTTATCTTTTCAACCAACCCACCACTCCTCATTTACTTATTTCAAAACAAATGCAATGCCATCTTCTATCATCTTGGGGACAACAATTCATTTTGCCTTCTCCTCCTTGTACAAACGATAATGAACTCCCATGAGCTCTTTTCTTTTCCCTCTCAAATCCCCAGTGATACAGCCCCATCATTTTTCATCCTGCCCTCTTCCTCCCACTGCCCAGTCCTTAACCCTACAACCAGTGGTCTTAAACGTAAAACCAACTGTAGTCCAATTCCAGGTGAAGTTCTTTAATTACTCCCTATCACCCTTAGAAAGAAGTTCTATGTCACTAGTAGAATAATATCATAAGGCTGTCCATAGTCTAACTCCAATCCTCTTCATTAAGCCCTTAACTTTCTCCACCCCACCACATGCTCTAGAGCTTCTGAGCTGCTACTGGTTCTCTAGTCACTGCCAGAGTCCTCCAGGCTCAAGGCCCATGTGTGTCCTGGCAAACACCTGCCCATCTTTGAAGACTGGAATCTGGCAACAGCAATTTTATGGGCAGCTTCTCTGGCCCTTCGTATTTAGCACAACACCTGGCACACAGTAAACAATTAGTAAGTGCGATAAACAAATAAGTAAAGAACTTCTACTTTAAAACTGTAAGATTAATGGGGATATGTAGAAAAGATAGAGATTAATTTTAAAAATAAATAAATAAAGGGGAGACTGAGGAGTTTAGGCAGAAATGGGTCAGGCTAAGCACCAAGGCAGAGGGAGCCTCTGAGCTGAGATGTGGAGGAAGACTCTCAAGGCTGATTCCTCCTCAGTGGTGTGGTTCCCTCCGATCAGAAGGTCTCTCTTAGGGCTGGACGCAGTGGTTCATGCCTGTAATCCCAGCACTTTGGGAGGCCAAGACAGGCAGATCACTTGAGGTCAGGAGTTGAAGACCAGCCTGGCTAACATGCCAAAACCCCAGCTCTACTAAAAATAGAAAAATTAGTCAGGCGTGGTGGCACATGCCTGTAATCCCAGACACTCAGGAGGTGGAGGCAGGAGAATAGCTTGAACTCAGGAGGCAGAGGTTGCAGTGTGCTGAGATCAGGGCGACAGGCGGAGGTTGCAGTGAACTGAGATCTGGGCAACAGGGTGAGACTCCATCTCAAAAGAAAAAAAAAAAAAAAGAAGAAAAAGGAGAAGGTCTCTATTAGGAAGAGAATGTCTCTAAGGAAATGATTCCCTTACGAGATTTTGGAGGAGGCTTTAGGAGAGAGGCAAATAACACAACAATATTAACATTAAACTTTGAGGTCCTACAGTGCCTTCCATTCTTCTAATGACAAAAACTGAATTCTGCAGGCACGTATATTTTGCTTTATCCTGTACAGACATTCTTAAAAATAGGCATGAAAATGTAATTTTAGGAATTTAATTATATCTTAAGTTCACCAGGGGAGCTTGTTATTTAAAGGGATCCGACAGTGAAACCTTTGCAAATCACCCACTAATTTATCTGAATTTCATGGCAGGACTCCCCTTAGTAAATTCGCAAGGACAGACTCTGGCTTGAGTTAATTTATCTGTCTATCCACTTGTCCACTTGAAAAGCATGCACCAAATCTGCACAAAACAAGACACGCTGGCACGCTGCAGGAGAAACAAGGAATTATAAGCAATAATCCTTGTCTTCAAGGATTCTACATTTAGCCGGGGAAATGAGACGCACGCCCAGACACACACATGCATGTTATAAAACAGGATGTTTATATGAACAGTGTAGTGAGGCGGCATATAATGAAGAGCCACATAGGTAATACCTACTCTACTCCAGGGTGGAGGCCAAAAATTACATACTACAGGTGCCAATATATATTACCTTTAATCCTCAAAGCCATCTCCATTTTACAGCGGTGGAAGTCGTCAAATCCCAGGACAGTTAGAGAGGACCATGGGCGGCCCCTGGCTATGGCAGGAATGCCTCTTAAAATAATCCTGCTTGACCTTCACTCAGCCCAATGCCAGAAATGTCTTACGGGGAATTTTGGTCACTGCCTATTTCAATTCTGGATTTCTCTAACAATGAGAAATGGTCCCCTTGTACTGATTCTTAGAAGCTATTTCTACACAGGGGAAAATGAGATACCGATTATTAAAACTGTGAAAAATGAAACAGAATTAAGTTTAAAAAAAAAAAAAAAAGCAGAGGAAGGGAAGAAACTACCACCTGTTTTTCTCTAGTCTTTGAGGGGCAAGACAGAAAATAACTTTATATATAAAAATGCCTCTGGCCGGGTGTGGTGGCTCACGCTTGTAATCCCAGCACTTTGGGAGGCCAAGGCAGGCAGATCACCTGAGGTTAGGAGTTCAAGACCAGCCTGGCCAACATGGTGAAACCCCATCTCTACTAAAAATACACAAATTAGCTCGGAGTGTGGTGGTGCACACCTATAATCCCAGCTACTTGAGAGGCTGAGGCCTGAGAATTGCTTGAACTCAGGAAGCAGGGGTCGGCGGGGCTGCAGTGAGCTGAGATCGTAGTACTGCACTCCAGCCTGGGCGACAGAGCAAGATCCTATCTCAAAAAAAAAAAAAAAACCCTCAACTTTCTACTTGAACTTACTCTAGATTTATGATTTATTTTTCATTTCTCTTTCCTGCATTGATGACCTGCCTAGCATGTGTTACTCTTTGTGCAATAATTATAGAAGCTGTGGGCAAACTCCAAAATTCATGAGCTACCATCACCTCAAGAAAGACAGAAATATACTTTAGTTGAGTAAAATTCATAGAAATTGTTTTATTATTTCCAATGAGATACTATTAAACTACTGATTTTTTCAGTACAATTCTATATGAAACATAACTCATTCCCATTTTTGCCTACTATGTTGGTACAAGGAAAAAGAAATCCAAAGATATAATGCAATCATCAAATTACATTGCTATTATTATGTCAACAATAACTTATATTTATGTTCCATTTCATACCTTCTATGATGTTTTCATGTCAAAATCAGACACTATGTCCCCCTTTTTTACTAGCAGATGAAATTAAGATCCAGAGAAACAACGCATCTTCCAATGACCACAAGAGAACTCTAATACATATCTCCAGGTTCCTCAATAAATAGTTCTCTATGCTAAAATTACAGGTATTCACAAAGGCATTGTTTGATAGGCCTATAAATGTAAAGTTTAACATTTCAAAAATAAATAAGGTGTCTGCATTTTCCAAGGTGATGCAGTGAAGTGGAAATAAAGTAGGCTAGTCTTAAAATGAGAAGTGAAAATTTATACCAGACTAACATCTGCTAAAAACCCAGGCTATATTACTATAAGCAGGAGTTGGCAAATATTTTCTCTCTTTTTTTTTTTTTTTGAGACAGAGTCTTGCTCTGTCACCCAGGCTGGAATATACAGTGGCACAATTTCAGCTCACTGCAACCTCCACCTCCCAGGTTCAAACAATTCTCTTGCGTCAGCCTCCCGAGTAGCTGCGATTATAGGTGCCCACCACCACACCCAGCTAATTTTTGTATTTTTAGTAGAAATGGGGTTTCACCATGTTGGCAGGTCTCGAACTCCTGACCTCATGATCTGCCCGCCTCGGCCCCCCAAAGTGCTGGGATCACAGGTGTGAGCCACCACACCCGGCCAGCAAACTTTTTCTGTAAGAGGCCAGATATAGTAATATTCTAGGCTTTTCACCATTACTAGATATTTAATATTCAATATTACCAGATATTCAATATTACTGGAATAGTAACATTCTAGGTCTCTGTCACAACCACTCAGTTCTGCAACTGTAGCACAAAAGCAGCCATAGATAATATGCAATGTGATGGGTGTGCCTGTGTTCTGGTAGAATTTATTTTACAAAACACAGCTGCAGTTTGTAGTTTGCTGACCGCTGAACTTGAGGGTAGTCTGCTTAACCCTCATGCCCAAATCCCAAATAGGCACCCCTTGAGAATTATGGCTGACAGAATCTAACTTGTTCAGCTCTCAGAACTATCCAGTCATCACCCACTGTCAATCGCAACACTTGTGCATTCCAAAACCAACATTAATTGCAGCAAAAGTAATAGTAACAGTCTCAAAAATAAGCAAGAAGTAATATTAACTACTTACTTTATGCCAGAGACTATGTTAACGTTTTCTTTTTTTTTTTCTGAGACAGAGTCATGCTATGTCACCCAGGCTGGAGTGCAGTGGGCGCGATCTCGGCTCACTGCAAGCTCCGCCTCCCAGGTTCACGCCATTCTGCTGCCTCAGCCTCCCCAGCAGCTGGGACTACAGGCGCCCACCACCATGCCAGGCTAATTTCTTTTTGTATTTTTAGTAGAGACAGGATTTCACCGTGTTAGCCAGGATGGTCTCGATCTCCTGACCTTGCGATCCGCCCACCTTGGCCTCCCAAAGTGCTGGGATTACAGGCATGAGCCACTGCGCCCGGCCTATGTTAATGTTTTCACAAACATCATCTCACTGAATCCCCGTAACAATCCTATGTGGTAAGTGCTATTAATCATTCCCATGCCATAGTTTTCCAACATCATCAAGTTATTAACAAAACTTCGCTTTGAACTACGGTTTGTCTATATGACTTCAAAATTCATACTCTCACACACTGCACCCCTAAAGCACCCATGGCATTATCTTAGGAGGAAATAAGACAAATCAGAGAATTTGAGGCCCCAGATTAAAATCTAGACTATTAAAGCAATCTTTCAGGAACTGCCTGCTTCATTTTGCTAAATTTAGAAACATTTCCCTCATAAAAAATGAGCCTTTTTTTTTGTCAGTCCCACTTTTCAAGCAGCATTTATATCCGGAGGACTATGCCTGCAGCTAATAGTCCCACATCTCATTTGCTGTGGTTTTAAGGTGCTGGTCTGATGTACCCAAAGTAACAGGCCCCAACTCTTACTTCTTCCTGGCCTTTTTTACACATTGGCCAAATGCTAAGGAATGTCTGTGATGAACTCCAAGCCTTCTTGACATGAGAACCAATACTGCACCACGTTAGCATGAGCCAACCATAGATACTGTCGAATTATCAGGAAGAACTGTTGCAAGCATAAGAACTTTATACCATCAGTTGATATCTGTCCCATTCTATTCTTCTTTTACTCTTATTTTTTCCATTATGCCTAACAAATGACTTCATTCAGTCTTCCAAACCAGTCCACATCCTTCCAAGCAATTCCTCAAATGACTCTCCTATCTGATTTCTAGGAAAAAAATCAACTGGAACAAGGGTTCACAAACTGTATAACCTGTGGACCCTATCCAACCAGCCACCTGTTTTTGCACAGCCTGCAAAGCAAGAATGGTTTGTATATTTTTTAATGAATGAAAAAAAATCAAAAGAAGAATATTTCCTGACACATGAAAATTATAAAATTCAAATTCCAGTAAATTTGATAAGTAAATTTTTATCAGAGCACAGCCAGTCTGTCCAGAATTGTCAGTGGGTACTTTTAAGCTACAATGGCAGAGTTGGGCAGTTCCAACAAAGACGATATGGCTTTTGATGTTTGTTACCTGGATCTTTTCAGAAAAAGTGTGCCAACTCTTGAATTTGAACTATTAGCCCTTCTACTACTGGAGGCAATACCCAAATTCAGACACAATGCATTCCAGAAATACAAAATGGAGACTTCTGAAGTCTACCAAAGTTAAAGACATCAACAATCACTCCATCACAAAGATGGCATCACTTATGGTCATTCTTAACTACATAATGGGAAAAGTTTAAGGGCTTTCATCTCTTCAGTGCCATTTGCACTTGGACATGCTAATGGGATATAACTTCCAATTTCCTGACTAACAGCATTATTATTCTAAATTAATGAACTGTAAATAGCAAGCCACTTTGTGCCTCCTCCTGACTGATGTCAGAGGCACAGAGTACAAAATGATAAATTTTCTTTGGGTTTCTTGGCAAGATGCTATATATATATGTAATTTTGGCTTTCATCTGCCAATTTCCTTCATTTATCAGAAATGGTGACAAAAAGCCTCTAATTAGATAATTCTAATCACAAGGTACTGGGTGTGATGGAAGACTTCAGAATCACTATCTGTTCACTGCAAAACAAAACAGATAGGATATTCTCCCTGCAGGGGCAGCAGATTTATCAATAGACAAAAGGATGCAAAAAGCCAATAGATAAGGTATAATTAAAGATCAGACCTATAAATTTTACACTGACACAAATTTAACAGGATTTGCTGGGAGAAATTCAGGATTTAAACCCGAGCACCATTATGAAAAGAATACTTTCAGTTCTATATGCAACAACACTGCATAATACATAGATTTATTATTAAGACTAATACTCCATGCCTCCAAGCTCTTTCATAGAAGGAGTTTGAATTATTCAGTGCCAAAGTAATTTCCAAAGTGGTCTATCTTACTCAAGCATTCCTTAATTAGCTTTAATACATTTTCCATATATTTTTGAGCATCAAAAATCTCTTCTAGAAATAACAATCCACCTCTCATATTTTGGGAGTTGTGGGAAGCCTAATCCAGAAAAGTCTATCCCTAGTTTTAGGTCTTCATTTTTGTCCCCTTAAAATGTGAGAAAATTATTTGCAATGTAACATTCAACATAGTTAGAACAATGCTCTCTCCCTTCATTAGCTCAAAGGGTAAAAGTAAAAATAAAAATGAAAAGGACTGCAGATTACCATCGAGTAGACAGCTAAAATATATTCAAAGAACAAGATGTGATTTAAAAATAAAGTTGCATTTCTTGGCTTAGAGCCTAATAGAGCATTCTGATATCTGATGTCTGTAATGTTTAGCAGACATTTAGCAGCTCAAGACTAGCCATATATTTTCTGCTGTCTGAAATCACAGCCCCTGAAAAAACAGAAAAGACAAGACTACGTCTTTCAGAAAATTACAAGTTTGGTACAATAACTCATTAACAGTAAAGTTCAAAAATAAATGCAAATTGAGGGGAAAACAGGTTGAGGAAACAGGTGGTAGAGATAAATTAAGGTACTTATAACCTCCAGGAAAAACAGGCTCGAATATTTCAACTTTCGGTGAACTATGAAAGATTTGAGCAAACAGAACTCAGGCATAAAAGTGATTCAAAGTGTGCTTTCAAGTGAGTTGAATGGGATGTTAACTGGCCTGTGTGATCTCCACTAGAACAACTGGACTTACCAGAGTAGGCCCAGTACGGGTCGCCTGAAGCCTTGCGCCTGCGGATCTGCACTGTGCTGCCGTGTCTATTCTCGTGCAGGGCCCCAACGTAGCCTTCTGTCAACGCTGGAAAAGAGGGAGACCCACAATGAGACAAAGGCAGCACCCCACTGGATACAGGAAGGCTGTCAAATGAACACCATTGGGTGACTTCGTAGAATCATAGTCCTTGAGGCTGACTGACTAGAACCAACTTATTTTACCAAAAAAAAAAAAAAAAACTATAGGAAAGTTCAGACAAATTATTATTATTAATGTTAGGAATCGTTGACAAGGAAACAAACTTTACTTTGCGCCAAGAAGTGCAGTACACTAAGCACTTCATATACATTATCTTATTTGATCTGCAAAACACCACCAGGCAGTACAAACAGTGATCCCAATAATGGGGCCCTTTTATGGATAAGCAAACTGAAGCTTCAACAACAGAAAGAACTTTAACTTGACCAAGGTAATACATACAACTAACTGGTAGACTTCAGTTCCAACTGCATGTATAAGTTTATGACCTGTGTGTAAAGACCCTCGGGCCCCATTTGATCTTTACAGAGCCAGGGTCATTCTATCTCTTTTACAGATGGAGGAACTAAGGAGCACAAAGTAACTGGCCCCAGGTCACACAGTAGGTATGCAGTAGATGAGAAAACCAGACTTAAGCATCCCTGCATCAAAGCCAGCCACCCAAACACAGGACAATCTGAAACCTAGGAGACTCCTTGTGATTAGTACCAGTCTTTCACATCCTTTGGGCCACTAACAGTCACCTGTGGTGCCAGAAGATATGAAACAAGAAAGCTTCCAAGGCCCACAACACCCAGAAAAGAAACACTGATTAGTGATGTATATTTGAAATCTGAAAATCATTTCCATCCACCAAGCAACAGCAAAAATACTACTCTCATCCATTATGGAGAGCTTCCATCTGCTTCCTATAGTGTTCAAAGCCCTCTCTTCCCAGCTACCTCATGGATGCAGATTTCTTTTGTTGTGAGCCCACACCTGAAAACACTGATGTGTAAGAAGACAAATGTCACAGGTGCCTCAAAATCCAAAACAAAATGGAATTATACGCAAACAATATACCCCAGCTGACTATGATAACATTTAAATGCACCTAAACAAAAGCAAGCGTGCTTTCAAAGAGAAAAAAAAAATTTTAAGAAAATTTTGGGAAGCTGTATATTCAATTGCGGACAAAGATGGGACCAGGAAAACACAACACATTCTGTATTCCAAATTAGCCAATGGACTAATATCACAAGATACCATTAGCCTTTTTGACAATGTGACAGTCATGAAGAAAAATTAAGAAACGTGTAGAGTACTTTATGCTTACACTTCAGTTAAAAAGACTAGCATTAAAAGATGTAATGCTTGAACAAAAGTATTCCACACAGATGAGCCCTTTAGAGGGAAACAAGAATCCTATAAATTCTCAACACACGCCTAAAAAGTAAACCTGGTGTCATTTACGTCTGCTCATTGGTCCTCAAAGAAAATTCATGTCAAAATCTAAGCTTCCACTCATTTTTCAAGTACAAGGAAGGTTTAGGTGTCTTCCATCCAAACCATTCTACAAATAATTATTCCCCATTAATACTTCCTCTTTCCATCAAAACAGTGAGTAAAACACTGTCTTGACTATGTTAGTAATAAATGTGGCTTCCATTAGGGTATGTGGTTGAGCCTCAATTTCCTTGACTGTAAAATGGACCTAAAAATAGCAGCCTTCTAAGACTGTTAAAAAGATAACGCAAGTTATGGTGAGCAGAGCACCTAACTCAGCATTGGGCATATACTGCTTTCAGTTTTGTTTTTTTTTTTGAAACAGCGTCTTGCTCTGTCAAACAGGCTGGAGTGCAGTAGCAAGATCATGGTTCACTGCAACCTTAACCCCTGGGTTCAAGCAATCCTCCCAACTTAGCCTCTTGAGTAGCTGGGAACATCGGCGCAGGCCACCATGCTCAGCTGATTTTTTATTTTTGTAGCTGATCTTAAACTCCTGGGCTCATGCAATCTTCTCACCTGGTCCTCCCAAAGTGTTGGGATGGCAGGCATGAGCCACTGCACCCAGCCCTAGTGCTTTTTAGTGTCCGACAACATAAAGGAAATTTGCTGTAGAGGATCTGTTTTGTAATAATCATATCCCCGCTCCAGCTAGCTGTGTGTCACGCATTGGACAGCTAACCCGTCACCACCAATGTTAGCTCTAGGGGTGAGCCTTGTTTGGTTCAAGCCAGTCAATCACTTTCAACCATTCTCGTGGCCCCAGTGATGCATTCAGGTATGGGCACACTGGCCAATCAGAGATTCTTCTTTCTTCCTGAAGGTATTAGACAAGGTGGAAGCCTCGGAGGGGTGGTTGAGGACCAAGTAAGGGATTAACAGAGGACCTTAAAAATAGAACCAAGGCAGGGGGACCAAAAAATCAATTCTGTTGACAAAATGTAACCCCTGCCAGCCTGGGTAACAAGGCGAAACCCTATCTCTACAAAAAATAAAAAAATTAGCGCGTGTGCCATCCTGGCTAACACGGTGAAACCCTGTCTCTACTAAAAATACAAAAACAAAATTAGCCGGGCGTGGTGCCGGCGCCTGTAGTCCCGGCTACTCGGGAGACTGAGGCAGGAGAATGGCGTGAACCCGGGAGACGGAGCTTGCAGTGAGCCGAGATGGCGCCACCACACTCCAGCCTGGGAGACACAGTAAGATTCTGTCTCAAAAAAAGAAAAAAAAAAAAAAAAATTAGAGTGTGTGGTGGCACACGTCTGTAGTCCCAGCTACTTGGCTGGCTGAGGTGGGACGATAGCGTGAGCCAGGGAGGCTCCAGTGAGCCGTGATTGTGCCACTCCACTCCAGCCTGGGCAACAGAGTGAGACCCTGTCTCAAAAAAAAGGAAAGAAAGTTAAATAAAATAAATAAAATATTTAAACCTTGGACAAAGCTGATTTGAAGCTAGCCCTCTCTGAGGGTCTATTTTTACTGGGACCAGTTTTACCTGCTAAAGCACATTTTGCTGTCTTTTGTACCAAAGAAGATCCTCAAATGACACCCATCGTGTGCTTTAAACCATTACTTGAAATCCTGGTCATGAATTTCTCCACCCATAAAAGGCCATTGTTGTACTAGAGCTCTCTTAACCCTGGGCTACTTTAAAACAAACCAACCAACCCTATGCCTTCGACTTCACCCCAGACAAAACATATACATCACAGTGTGGTATAAGGAATTGGACTTGAGCAACAGGACTGCCTGTCTAAAGGTAATTCACTTAAGGCAGAAGTAAAAGGTACGGTTCTGCTACATACGACAAGAGGTAACCGAAGGGACAGGGCCATCCCAAGAAGGTAGGTTAATCTTATCTTCCTCACACTACCCAAAGTATTGAGGTACAGTGTGGGTTTTCCACAGCAAGATCAGAATGGGCAGGAAAACTGGCTTCTAAAGGACATGCTGCATGGCGTACGATGGGCTCTAAGCTCCGTGGAAATAGGGCACAGGCATATTCCTGAACTACTACTGTCAACCTACCACTCACAATGGAAATCAGTGCATGGTATGTGTTCATCAACAGTGAGGGAATGGCAGCCAGGTGCGAGACTCACGTCTGTAATCCCAGCACTTTGGGAGGCCAAGGTGGGGAGATCATGAGGTCAAGAGATCGAGACCATCCTGGCCAACATGGTAAAACCTCGTCTCTACTAAAAATACAAAAATTAGCCGGGCATGGTGGTGCACCTGTAGTCCCAGCTACTCGGGAGGCTGAGGCAGGAGAATCGCTTGAACCCAGGAGGCAGAGCTTGCAGTGAGCCGAGATGGCGCCACTGCACTCCAGCCTGGCGACAGAGCAAGACTCCATCTCAAAAAAAAAAAAAAGAGTGAGGGAATGAATGAACACATGAAAGATCAAAAAGCTGATGGTTTCTGAGTTCTAGAGGGTAGTGATAGTAAGAAAATGTGTGTATCTATGCATGTTATGTGCCTGTTTACATAAGCCACAGGCAAAAACACCACCCAGAACCTCACTGACTCTCTAGCCACACTGCCCACCTATCAGAAACAGCAAGCACTTAATACATGAAGCAAAAAGAAAATGGCCCTGAGTGACCAACAAGCAATTCTTTAGGGAGGCAATTGTTCAGAAATGAACAGGGTAGGACTTTTAACCTTGGCACCATATTTTATTTTTTAACTAAACTACTCACTAAAGGTGACTATATTTAGTTTTCCCTTTTATTCCATCTCTGTCAATAATGTGTGACCTCTCCCCCTCCCCTATCTGTAAGGACATAATCAAGTAATGTGCCAAATGATAAAATTTCAGTCAATGAAAAACTGCATATATAATGCTGGTCCCATGAGATTATAATAAGGTATTTTTTACTGTACCTTTTATGTGTTCGGATATGTTTAGATACACAGATACTTACCATTGTGCTACAATTACCTACAGTATCCAGGACAGTAACATGTTGTACAGGTTTGTAGCCTAGCAGCATTAGGCTACACCATATGGTCTAGGTGTGTAGTGGGCTGGCTATTCCATCTAAGTTTGTTAAGTACACTCTATGATGTTCGCACAACAAAAGCGTCTGAGGACTAATTATCATTATTACTGGCACTCACATAATTTAAAATAAGAAAACATTTTAAATCCTCTCCTCAAATGCATTTTAGTCGACAATGCTGTGATTTTTTTAAAAAACCAACTTTTAAAACTATTATTTGAACAGCAGTCAAAAAGTATATATAGAGTATATTAAGCAACTTAATATTTTATTGGCAAGGAGCAGTGATTTGCAAATAGAAACAGTCTGTGGTTCCCAAGTAAAGATACAGAGTCAGCACACCAAAATTCAATCAATTTTAATACTCTTTGTACTCTTCTAAGCTCAAACAGACAACCCAAAGGCGGTGTGGCAATGATATGGTATGGCTATGAATCATGCTATTGATTTTCAATATCTTCTGTGCAGAAAATTAAATTATGCAAATGAATGCCTTTACGGATCCTCACCTTAATGTGAAATTGCATACTTGCTTATGTCAGCAACTTAATTACACAATTAAAATGGAGCATGCTTATGAAAATATGTAGTTTCACTCTTCAGAATAGACAATAAGTGTAAATCTGCCTATGGTTATCATGTGAATAACAAGAGGGAAGACATGGTGTTATGCAAACATATATTCTACCAAGTGCTACAGCACCAAGCCCACTATGGTTTATGGAGGGGAAGTCGTTTTTCAGTGAAAAGCTTAGGAGGACTTTTAGTCATGTTATAGCACAGCGAGAAATTGGAATATCAGTTATGTAAGACACAGGGAAGCCCAGCAGTATATGCTGTACATTGCTGCATTCTCCTCCTCAAAGAGGTCATCTCTAATGACATTTTAACCAACACACACACACACACACACACACACACAGAGACACCCACGGCCTGACAAACCTGAGCATCAGGAATATCAAATTTAAGTAGTCTCAATAGTCTAATAATGAAATGGGTTTAGAAAGGAGGAATACAGTGACTCCCATCATACAGGAAAATTTGAGTCTCACAATTTTGACAAGATAAGAGTGGATATTTCAAAACCAATAGCATTAACTAACCAATGATGCTTACGTCTCACTCAGCAGGAGGAATCTTAAGTTGGTTGCTAGGCAGAGAGCTAAATGAGTGACAGGTATTTTCATCAGGGAGTTTCCATAAACTCTATCTCTTCTCAGAACTTCTACTGAGCCTACCTCATTTCCAGCCTGAAGCAAAAAAAGATAAAAATATTTCCAGACCCAAAGGCCCAATTTCTTCCTACAAAAATATCCTAAGAGTCACCTACTACTGAAGATATCAACGCAACTGTTTCCTATGTGCCTTATTTAATTTCCCAGAGCCACCGGACATAGTTTATAAGAATAAATGTTTTTATTCCAGAATAAAAAAGCAGATGTGTATCCCATCTGCCTTAACTGTGTCTTTGGGAGGATTCTGTGTAATCCTTACTCTCAGTGTTTCACAGAAATATTGACTTGCGGGGAAAAAAGACTTGCAAGCTGTGTTAACTCTTCTGTGTTAATTTGCAGGCTAAACACTTTTCATACAGAGAGCCCGGCTCCTCTGAATACCACATGAAACAGCATTCTTGACATAGATGTTTTTTCTTAAGTTTTACTCTCAGAGAGATTAAAGGGTCACTGAGTCTATATTGAATATGAATAAATGTTGTTACATAATATATCCATAGGGAATATTTTTCCTACAAGATTACAAATGCATGATTGAAATTAGAGTACAATGAATGTCTTACTGTTTTTGACAAAGGTGGTCCATTTACATATAGATTTGTGTATATGAATGTGAATGAAAGTCTGAGGTGTCCACCAAGAAAAGAAGATACATGGCCACAAAGGATTCCAAAATAACCCCGGCATTCGTCCACAACGCAGGTTCATCTGACTGTATTGAACCAGCCATGTGGACTTGACCTCTGCTATGTCATTATCTCCTACAGGGAAAAGTGATTATATGACAAAGGTTATGCAAAGGTGAAAGCAGAGTAAGTCTGTGATGAGAACATCCCCAAGTTCCATCTACAATATGGCTGCACATCCTGTGATCAAAGGAAACCAGTGTAGTAACACATAAGGGTATTTCTCATTAACTGTATGTCCAATTCTAGGTCATTCCAAAGGACTCAGAAGCCTGGGAGAATAGGTCAGCTTCCATCTAAAATTGAAAGCATCAAAACAAAGAAATTCTGGTTCTCCAGTGCCAAAATGAAAACTACCTAGGGTGATGGGTGGGTGGTTCTCATATACGGAGTCCTAGTTCTTCTCCCAGATATACTGCCAAAACATAAGCCCACTAAAAACAAGCAACAGGCACTCACATTTTCAAATCTAGAACGAAGATATCCAGATTGGCAGACAAGCAGTTAAGTAGGTTGTTTGTATCTATTTTAACGGCACATATAACAAACAAATTAAAGATCCCTCAAGGATGGTGAAATCTCCATCGAGCACAATTTTCTCTAAATTTTAAAGAGCATTTAAGAACTTTAAATCCCACACAATAGTCTGAAATGAATAAATCCTTTTTTATGCCTACAATGGGCAAAAGTATCAAATTACAGTTAAAAGTAATTAAATATTCTGATCAACCTCTCATTTCCTTTGTGCCTGTATTTCAATCAGTTGTAGTAAAATGTGCTCGGTGAGTGTCCCAAAAAGTAGAATCAAAAAGTGTGTTCCTTTGTAACCACTGCATTATAAATGGTCCTTCTAGTTGTTTGTGATACTGAGCTAACCTCAAATACAATAGATTACATTACAGTAGATTACCTATTTTATCATATTCAAATATACTTATTGTTTCAACTATAAAAAGTTTTTTTCATCACCTTACAGGAATAAAGAGACCTAATATAGAGCCATGATGTTTTTTAAGTAAAATAAAGTACTAAAACTCAGAGGCAATTCAAGGGAAAGAGGAATCACACAGCAATGTCGTATCCTAGAGGGAAAAAGAAACAGAAAAAAAAGCATTGTAAAAATGAGCTAAGCCAGGGAGAGAACAAAATACTGAAGTCCTCTATTATTTTACTCTTAAATAATGTCAGTTACAAAGGGCAGAATCTATTAAAAAAAAATAAATAAGGGCTAAAAGGGACAAAACATTGGAGTCATTCCTCTGCCATTAACTGTCAGTTTTAAAACTTCAGAAATTAAAAAATACACACCTTCCAACAGATCTCAGAAAAGATACACTTATAAAACTGATTTACAATGGACCTCATTATACATTTGTGATGAAAATCTGAAAAATACCATGGTTCTCTCTTTCTCAGAGGCACCTTCCTAAAAAAATTTGGGCTCACGGCATCAAATATCAAACAGAAATAAAACGACTACTCTTTCAGGCCATTTTACTACTGTTTGATTCTCAAGGAATCAAATCTCCTGATTCTATAATATTACCAGGAAAATGAAGATTAGTGACGGGCAGTGTTGGCATAATATCAAATGCCACAGACCTGTACTTTCCATTTTACAATTGTGGCATCTCTTTAAATCTTTATGGCCAACAGAAATGGCAAACAGCAGAGAGATTGCATGCTGGTGGCCACCATGCTGAACACGGCCACCCATCTGAACTTTTGTTTCACCCACTGTACATGTATGCATGGGTGTATGTGTATTGCATTAGTTGCCAGTGTGGAAAACCCCAGGAGAGAACACCAATATCTGTATTTTTGTTTTTTTTAAATGCGAGAGCTGGGTCACATTCCCAAATGGCAACAATATGCTATGTGAATAGCAAGTTAACTCTTTAGAGAAGAGTCATGAATATCCAGCTAGCTGCCTTCTCCACCCAGTCCCACTTGTTCATTTGTATTTCTTAGAGAGTCCCTGTGGCCATCTGTGTTTGCACCCATGGCCTGGCCCAATAATAAGTTATTTACTAAGCCAAGTCAATTATTGCCTATGAGGAAGCCATCATTAAAATTACCATCAATACACAAGCTCATGTAATTCTTCCAATAGTCCTGTAGCTTAGGTACAATTATTCAGAAAAGGTATGTTACTTACACAAGAACACATAGGTCTGAACCAGATGTTACTCTCAATCCTCTATAACTGACACTATAGTACAACTATACTTCACAAAATTGAATTTTAGGCATCATAAAAATATCTGTGAGTTGATATGAATAGCTACTCCACTTGCTCAAAGGTAAACAAACATCACAAGTGAAAAATTTCTACATGAGCCTCATAAAACTAAAAATGTAACAATTCCAAAAGACAGAAGTTGTCTAGGTTAGTCTTTCCACCACTATTGGCAATTGTCTAAGATAAAATCATGTTCCCAATATTATTCACAGTAAAATGTAGAGTGATTTTTCTAACTTCCAATTACAACTACACAAACTTTGGTTACTGTCTATAAATAAGAAAGTCATTTCCAAGCCAAGCAGAAATATGTATCAAATTGATCACAACCAGGAACAGATTTCTTTGTTCTTTCTCCACTCCCACTGCTTCACTCGACTAGCCTTACAAAAAATTTTTTTTTCAAATAGGCCAAGTCCCATCACTTTGGAAGGTCAACCAGGGAGGAGAGCTTGAGCCCAGGAGTTTGTGACCAGTCTAGGCAACAAAGCAAGACCCCATCTCTACACAAAAAAAAAAAAAAAAAAAAAAAAAAAAAAAAAAAAGCAACAAAGCAAGACCCCATCTCTACAAAAATAAAAATAAAAAGTAGCCAGGCAAGGTGGTTCCAGCTATTCAGGAGGCTGAGACGGGAGGATCACTTGTGCCCAGGAGTCTGAGGTTGCCATGAGCCGTGATGGCACCACTGCAGCCCAGCCTGGGCAACAGGGCAACACCTTGTCTCAAAAATAAAATAAAAACGAAAAAGTAAGCATTAAGTTACAACTTGAGTTAAGGAAGCAAATAAGACAGTGACATGTTGATTAATAAATTATCTTGATTCATGTTATCTTTCATTTAAAATGTGTAATTGTGACTGCCTAACACATTTTTATCCATGAGAAATAAGCTTCATAACATAGGCCTTTTATATAGTTGAGTCATTTTTACGTACACATTCCGTGTGGAATATTGAATGAAATAGGTATTTTTTTTTATAGAAATGGACAAAGAAGCCCTATGTAAATGTGGTTGGGTACCCATTTTAAAACCTCAGCATGGGCCGGGCGCGGTGGCTCACGCCTATAATCCCAGCACTTTGGGAGGCCGAGGTGGGTGGATCACGAGGTCAGGAGATCGAGACCACGGTGAAACCCCATCTCTACCGAAAATACAAAAAAAATTAGCGGGGTACGGTGGCGGGCGCCTGTAGTCCCAGCTACTCGGGAGGCTGAGGCAGGAGAATGGCATGAACCCGGGAGGTGGAGCTTGCAGCAAGCCGAGATCACGCCACTGCACTCCAGCCTGGGCAACAGAGCAAGACTCCGTCTTAAAAAAAAAAAAAAACCTCAGCATATCCACAACCTCCTGCAAAATGTGCCAGGAGCAAGCAGCTGATTAATAATTCCAGAACTTAGAAATGAGTAAGCTTCACAATAACAAAAATATCCACCAAGATAATCCCCAAACACGGTAGACAGTAGAAAACACCCTGAATGCACAAGCCCTAGGGCCTGCGTCTGGGGATCCAATACAGGGGACACTCCAACCATGACACCCCTTTGCTTAAAACACCGTATCATGAAGGGGGTGGACCTGATTCCAAAACTTTCCCCCGAGTAACCCCAAAGACCTCTGACTTCCAGAGCCAGGTTGAAGAAACCACTTGAACCCTGGCTGGTCAGCCACTCGATAGCCCATGGCCATCTATTCCCCAAGCTTTGTGCTTCTGGTCAGCAAACTATCTACTTCACCTCCAATACTCACCATCTGCTTAAGTAGCTCCTAACTCTTGCTTATCAAAAAGATAATTTCTAGGGAGTTTGGTAAGATTTAGGCAAGTTTTCATGGTCTCTCCATGACAGGATGCTGCCATGGCATTCAACAGTGTATACTCTACGCCGTTCCTGCCCTCTTGGAGCTTCCGGTTCACGAGAAAGGCAATCAATAAACACATAAAGCAAAAGTTGTATAATGGTTGAACAACACAAAAATGAAGTGAAACACACATGATACAGCCACAGAGAATACAAGCGGGGAAAGAATGTACGTAGAGAGAGAGAGAGGAGGCAGGGAAAGAAACATCATTTTAGTTGAGGGCATTGACAAGGAGAGATGATAGGGTTCAAAGACAGGGGAACAGCACATAGAAGGATGTTGAGGCTGGAAACAGGGTGGCATGAGGAGGCCTCCCTGCTAAATCTTGATGAGCTGGTGTTGGGGAGAAGTGGGAGGCTGAAGATGCACCAAGTCAGGATCCTTCAGGACCTTAAAGGAACTTAAGAAGGCAATGAAGGACCAACGTGGCAGTCAATATGGTCTGATATATGCTTTCCTTTAAAGCAGCATTATTAAGATATAATGGTTTTTAGTATAGTTACAGACTTGCATAAACCATTACTGTAATCTAATTTTAGAACATTTTTACCAATATATGCTTTGTAAAAATGACTCTGCTGGGCAGGGAACAGATTGGAGGGAGGCAGGCAAGAGCAGAAAGCAGTGGCTCCTCACCCCGATCCCCAGGGTGAGTCAAGACGAATCATCATTAAGTGTGTACTTCCACCTGTGCACAGGGGACTGGGGTGGGAGTGCTCCTGGAAAAAAAAGTTTGGAAAGCAAAACAAATATTCAACTCATCTATTTATATTTACTTGGCCAAATGCCTAATGAACGTGTTTTTAGATTTCTTTTGATATTATTTTTACAAACTTCACTTTTGCCCTTCTTCATCTGAATTAGGATTGTTCACAAAATGAACTGCTTAGACAGATCAATGGGAAAAAAAAAGATAACAGTTAATGAGAATCAAGCCAAATACAAGTATTCACAGAGAAAATAAGGAAAAGAAAGAATACACATTATTACTAAATTTTCCCTTAGCTATATAGTACATAAAACTACACCCTTGATATCATACAAGAAAAAAAACTTCTTGCCTGTATGATACTTGTAGAGGTACAGAAGGCTCTACTATGGATTTCAGAGGAACCTTACGTTAGTGATGATTAAAAAATTAAAAAAAAAAAAAAAAAGGCCGGGCGCGCTGGCTCATGCCTGTAATCCTAGCACTTTGGGAGGCCGAGGCAGGCAGACTGCCTGAGCTCAGTAGTTTGAGACCAGCCTGGGTAACACGGTGAAACCCCATCTCTACTAAAATACAAAAAATTAGCCAGGCGTGGTGGCATGCACCTGTAGTCCCAGCTACTCAGGAATCTGAGACAAGAGAATCACTTGAACCCAGGAGGCGGAGGTTGCAGTGACCTGAGATTGCACCACTGCGCTTCAGCCTGGGCAACACAGCGAGACTCCGTCTCATTAAAAAAAAAAAATCATTGTTTTAACATGAATGTGAGCACGGCCTCAACCTCAACTCTGCCTCCCAAAACAATTCTAAAAAGAACTTTTCCATAAGTCGGTGTGAGCACATCTAAGTAAAGCCTAATTAATAAATTAAATCTATGGTAAGTTGTCTCTGCACAATGAGAAAGACTCTGTCTTTAGCACCTGTTCAGGATGGCTCTATAATCATGCATGTGTATTCAGGGACAAATATGCTTTGGGTAGAAAAATACCAAATATACTGCTCTCTTCCTCACTCCAAGTCTGTAGGAACATTTCTTCCCCCTCAAACACAGGCCTCTCATCTGCTTTGTTTGATTCAATCAATGTAGGCCTGTCCCTGGCATTTCAAAGAAAAAAAAAAAAAAAAACTCAAGGAATTGGGGTTAGTATTGCCCAGGCAACCACTTTAATGTTGCTAGTCAGAATATCCCAGGGCTACAGGTTCATTTTTGTTATCTCCATTTTTATTAGGTGTTAGATTTGCTTCCTTTCCAGCAAGAATGAGGCTGGCTTTGTTCTCTTCAATTGCAGAAAGAAATCATCAGAAGAAATATCTTGCATTTTGCTTTGCTTGAAGAGGAGTTATTAACTTGAAATAACACAATACGAGTCTCAAGGAAAATAATTTAAAAGGGCTATTACAATCTTAAATAAAGTGATTTAATTTAAAAAATTCTAACCACATAAAAATTTTCGCTAGAGAACATCAAGATGGCTAAAGCACTTATCTCTAGGTCTGTTTAAATAGCTCTAAAAGCAATTTCTTAAATTAATTATATGGGGAAAAATGTTTTGCCTTTTTGGGAAGAAGAGCTATTTAACCAAAGTCCTTTCCTGATGAAGAAACTGCAGCTAATAAAAAAGTGGGGTTTGTTTCCTTTCTCTTTTTTGGCTATGCTTTTTTGAAAACCTCTGACCAATCATGCTATAAGATCCATCTGAAGAGTCAGAAGGAAAAGCAGTTTCATGACTTTGGAAAGCTCACATTCAAAATTGAAAGTTTCAGTTCAGTATTTTTCCCCCCCCTCAATATCTATTTGTATACAAGCAGCTTGGTGAAATCAATTTCAAGGAGACTTTTCAACTCTGAATTTAAATCCTTTTATGACTCTACAATACAGTCAATCAAACTTGGGATAGGAAGGAGAATAAAAAGACAGTTTCCTTTTTTATTTTTAATAAATACACTGAAGTTGAAGAGGAATTTTGTATCTTTGGGGGCTTCCCTATCAGGCAAAATTGAATGAAACGAACTGTTCCTTCGATTTATAGACAGCAAACAAGAAAGACATCGCATATGCAGTAAAATACTCTGGAAGAAATTGGGACAACCGGGTACCAAAGCCAAAGAACTGCAGATCACAGAACTCCTGGGTGAATTCTGAAAAACAAACACTCCTTTAAATATTACTTACAAAGGTTTATTAAACGGATTTGCTCTTAAATATCACCTCTGCATAATCAGTAAGTGAGTATTAAGTGAAAAGGTGAGAGAAATAGACGGTATTAGGAGCAAGTGGAAACCTCCAGTTTTTCTTGCATGCCTGTCCATTCTTATTCTGGTTAATCTATTCTTTGATATTTAACATAATGGAACCAAACGGTAGAAGAGAAAGAAGTCTGCAGATTTTAGGTATTTCAGAAATCATACATGATATCTGAGGTTTATTCAAGAACCAGTGTTTCAGAAAAAGCGAGAAAGAGAAAAAGCACTTTGTAAAATGCATTTAGGAAGTTTCTCTTTAATAGTCATGCTCTAACCAGAGAGTTCTTATTAAAATAATTTACCCAAAGTGAACAGATGTTGGCTGGGTGTGGTGGCTCATGCCTGTAATCGCAGTACTTTGGGAGGCCGAGGCAGGCGGATCACTTGAGCTCAGCTTGGGAAACATGGTAAGACCCATCTCTACAAAAAATACAAAAATTAGCCAGGTGTGGTGATGTGCACCTGTAATCCCAGCTACTTGGGAGGCTGAGGTGGGAGGATCGCTTGAGCCTGGCAGGCAAAGGCTGCAGTGAGCCGAGATTACACCACTGCATTCCAGCCTGGGTACAGAGCAAGACTTTGTCTCAAAATAAAATAAAACAAAACAAAAGTGAAGAGATGATCAATCCCAGGATGAAACAGTGGAGGGAACAGGGAAATGAGACTAAAGATATTGTGGCAGAAACAAAGATTTTTAATTTATGTTTTGGGAAGAAGTCAGGAATGCTTTTTAAAGCTCCATCTCAATGTCAAAGAAATAAATCCATTCCTAAAATTTGTCCTGTTCTACTTTAGTTGCTAAAATTCACAAAGAAAATGAGTAATGGTGCTGGTGATAGGTAATGCTTCTTTAGCACTTACCATGTACCAGGAGGCACTGTGCTGATCTATTCAACTGAAATATCTCATGTTAACCCTCACCAGAGCTTTCTGGGATAAATGCTCTCATTATTCCCATTTTAAAAACCAGGCAATCTAGGCACAGAATGATTAAGGGCCTTGCCAAAGTCACATGGCACATGACAGAGAAATGAATACACACCCAGACACTCTAAACAGATAGAGAAAGGGAAAGGAAGCTCCACTGGGACCCCCTAATTAAGTGTGAGGGGCTATAACATAGAAATGAGTCATGTAGATTTAGTTATTTCACAAAATATACAAAGTATAAAGACCCAAACATGAAATACCAATATAGAACATGTTTGAACTGACACAAAGTGACCTTTGACCTGGGTTTCTCCTGGACAATTCTAATTTCATAGAATCTGTCTCAAGAACACTACTAGGTACTTAAATGCCCAACCCTGTGTCCCACAAGAAACACAGTATGGTTTTGACTGTCCTTTTAAGAGATTTCACACTGTAAAAACCCTCTAGTGGCACTAAAAATACTATAATAAAAGTGATCATTCCTGAAAATTATTACAAGGCTTGTAAAGAGAATTCTAACACTACAGCCTACACAGGAAGGCATTATGCTAACACCAACTAACTGCTGCGAAAACAATTCACTTTCTTTAAAACAGAAAAAGGGAATGTTCCACGCAGGCATATGTTCACATTTTAACTGAGCAGTGGGGATAAGAAGCACCCTTCTAAATTGTGCTGTCCGACACAGTCGCCCCTAGCTAATGCAAGATTCCTTTTTTTTTTTTTTGAGACGGAGTCTCGCTCTGTCACCCACGCTGGAGTGCAATGGAGTGATCTCAGCTCACTGCAAGCTCCGCCTCCCGGGTTCATGCCATTTTCCTGCCTCAGCCTCCCAAGTAGCTGGGACTACAGGTGCTCGCCACCAGGCCCGGCTACTTTTTTGTATTTTTAGTAGAGACGGGGTTTCACCGTGTTAGCCAGAATGGTCTCAATCTCCTGACCTCATGATCTGCCCACCTCGGCCTCCCAAAGTGCTGGGATTACAGGCATGAGCCATGGCACCCGGCCTGCTAACACAGGATTTCAAATGCTTAGTAAGAAAAAAAAGGCAAAATATCTCATCAACGTTTTTAAAATTCGGATTACATGTCAAAATGACATTTTAGATATACTGGGTTATAGAAATTATTCTAATTAATTTCATCTGTTTCTTTTTACTTTTTATGGTAGCTGCTACAAAACTTAAAAGTACCTATGTGGGTCAGGCGCAGTGGCTTACCACTGTAATCCCAGAACTTTGGGAGGCCAAGGCAGGTGGATCACTTGAGGTCAAGAGTTCAAGACCAGCCTGGCCAACATGGTGAAATCCCCCGTCTCTACTGAAAATACAAAAATTAGCCGGACATGGTAATGGGCGCCTGTAATACCAGTTATTCAGATAGCTAAAGCAGGAGAATCACTTGAACCTGGCAGGTGAAGGTTGCAGTGAGCCGAGATCGCACCACTGCACTCTAGCCTGGGTGACAGGGCCAGACTGTCTCGAAAAAAAAAAGTACCTATGCAGTTCACGTTCCATTCCTACTGGACAGTGGAGAACTACAGAAAAAGCTGGAAAAATAAATGGGAAAAAGAAATCTCCATCTAGAATGTCTGGCATGTGTGGCTTTAAAGCCCTGCATAGCACTGTGAAAGGGAGCTTCTGACCGGGCACAGTGGCTCACGCCTGTAATCCCAGCACTTTGGGAGGCCGAGGTGGGCAGATCACGAGGTCAGGAGATTGAGACCATTCTGGCCAAACATGGTGAAACCCTGTCTCTACTAAAATACAAAAAAATTAGCTGGGCATGTTGGTGCGCACCTGTAGTCCCAGCTACTCGGGAGGCTGAGGCAGGGGAATCGCTTGAACCCGGGAGGCGGAGGTTGCAGTGAGCCGAGATTGTGCCACTGCACTCCAGCCTAGCAACAGAGCAAGACTCCGTCTCCAAAAAAAAAAAAGAAAGTGAGCTTCTGTGTCTCCTTCATGGCACACTTCCTACTAATGTTCCTGCCCCCAAGAACAAAACTAGTCAAACCCTCTGTCTTTCAATTCTCTACCTATCCCATCCCCACAATTTAGGGGAACTCTACTTCTTCTCTTTTCCTTTTTTCTATTCAGAATGAGACTGCTAACTCAGTGGGGGTAAAAAGTATTTTTATGGAGCCAAATCGTTCCTTGGTCTATTCACTGCTTTAGCAATGGAAATGGGAGGCTCATAAATCCATCAGGAAGCCTAACACCTTGGCTTGGCATTGAATAATGCAGAAACAGTAGAAAAGTGTTTGGCAGGTTTTCAGAGGGAACTGAGTTAAAGCGGCCCACAGCAAATACAAACAATAGGACTATTTCATTATAGTCATTACTATTTCTGAAAAGCATAACCAAATGAATCAATGTTGTAAACTAGAAATCCAGTTCCCAATCTTTCAATGGCCACAAACACTCTGCAAGTAACATCACTTTGGAACCCCTTTCCCTAAAGTTTACTCTCCCTTTCTCAATAATGTGATAAGTGAACAAAAGCAAACTTTCTAAGAAGTCTAGGCACTCCTGGGGGTGCCCAATTCACCACATGACCACTCATCTTAGAGTCACCTTTCTAACTTCATGCCTACCTCTCTAAAAGAGAGTGTCCCTTAGGGCATATAGCCCTAAATGCCCAAATCACTGCTTTAAAATGTGGATGGACAAACACACCCCTCAGATCATGATTCCACTGGACTACTGTGAGGCTTGAGAGAATATTTTTTAACAAACTCCTGTGATCAGATGCAAGAGGTTAACAAACCACTTTCTGAGCAACATTAATTTGCTGAAATCATTAACAATGAAACTCCGCTGTTAACGGAAGACAAGAAAAATGAAAGACTTTTATAAGTTTAGAAAAACATTCTTAAATAAGTCCTCTAAAATGATGTGTCTGCAGAAAGCCTGAAGATAAAAACGTGTTTTGCATTTCTTTCTGGTGTGGGTTTTGAAGGTCAGAGGACTCACAACAGATGTGGCCTGGTTTGAGCCATAAAGGTCTGCATGGCTAATGACAGTTAGTGTAAAAGCACGACAGCTGAGGCACTGTAGCTGCAACAGTTGGTGGGCTCCAGCCCAGCAGGACAAGCCCCTGGTTCTGCCAACACAGACGGTATCCCTTACAGGCAAGCTGCCCAGGAGTGGCACCAGCAACTTACATGCCCTGTGGTGGTCACAAACCCCTTCAGTCAAAGAAATCGCAACAGACCTAAGGAAGACCCATCTAAACATATCTCAGGTGCAAAATAAGACGCACTGTCATTTTCATGGAGCAAACGAAATGAACCACCACGTTACGGGCAACAATCTTGGGAGCCATGAAACTAATCCATCATTATATTATCACACATCTAGGCATTTCCACGATGAATTCTTTTTTTAATAGCATTTATTGCTTTTTCTGATAATAAAAGCAATAAATATTCACTATAGAAGCACATTAGGCAAAGTACATTAATGAGCAGAGTACATTAAACAGGCAAGAGAGTACATAAAAAGCATAAACAAGAAAATAAAAATAACCATAACGACTGTTCAAATTTCATTGTATTTCCCTCTTTGTTCTAACAATCACTAGGCTCATGTTTTAAATGCATGGTGAATTGTTAAAAAATGAGCATGTTAAACCATATAACTCCCCAAATGAAAGAATGTGTAAAAGTAAAGCTCATTTCCATAAAAATTAAAAGTACTGTCACTAACAGGCCATGTAACTTTGCCCAAAGCTACTCCCTTGTCTGTGAAAGCAGAGGACTGGGAAAATGATTGCTATGGTCACAAGGTCTTACAAGGTCTAAATTAACTATTTACCTTTATTGTTGAGTAACCTAAATCGACCCAGAGCAAACATGGCAAACTGATAGCCTACTCTATGAAACCCAAAAATATAGCAGTTTGTAAATGTCAATCAGTTGCCAACCTTTACAAAGGGGAAAGAACACAGGACAATCAGACTTTACTCTTCCCTTTAAAAATGTTGGTATCAAGCCATCCTGAAACATATGGCAACAACTGGCCCGGATGCACAGTTGTGGGCCATCTTCACTTAGTGCAAATGTTCTCCCCTTCACCACTGCCCCTACTAATCACTATTCTCCCCTCAGCTGGGATGCCAGATATCAGCTGCCAGTTACCCTTGCTCCTGTATTTAATTCTGTAAGCCCCTTTAGTTACTTACAGGGAGCCTCCCTGGTCCTTTTTTTTTTTTTTTTTGAGACAGAGTCTCTCTCTGCCGCCCAGACTGGAGTGCAATGGTGCAATCTCGGCCCACTGCAGCCTCAACCTCCCAAACTCAAGCAATCCTCCCATCTCAAACGCTCAAGTAACCAGGACTACAGGTACATGCCACCATGTCCAGCTAATTTTTTTTCTTTTTTCTTTTTTTCTTTTTTTTTTTTTTTTTTTGGTACAGATTAGGTCTCACTATGATGCCCAGACTGGGCTCGAACTCGCGGGCTCAAGCAAGCCTTCCATCTCAGCTTCCCCAAGTGTTGGAATTACAGGCATGAGCCACCAGACCTGCTCCCTGGTCCTTTTAAGCATATGGGTTTTCAAATATGTTAGAGCACCTAAGATATAAAATAATAAGATACAAAAAATAATACATAGCTCTTAGCTAGATCATCTTAATTGAAAACTTACTGTGTGTGTGCCAGACACCATTTTTAAATCTTTTTTTTTTAACTTGTTTTTTTTTTGAGACAAGGTCTTGCTCTGTCTTCCAGGCTGGAGGGCAGTGGTGCAATCAGAGATCACTGCAGCCTCTAACTCCTAGGCTGAAATGATCCTCTTGCCTCAACCTCCTGAGTAGCTGGGACTACAGGCTCACACGACCACACCCAACTAATTTTTAAATTTTTTTGTAGTGATGGGGTCGTGCTATGTTGACCAGGCTGGCCTTGAGCTCCTAGCCTCAAGTGATTCTCCTACCTCAGCCTTCCAAAGTGTTGGGATCACAAATGTGCACTACCATGCATAGCTTTAAATCCTTTATTTTAACCCTTTACTCCTCACAGTATCCTTTTAAAGTAAGCACCAGACTTGCTCAAGGTCGCACAGGTGTGTGCAGAGGCATGTCCGCCTAACTTCAAGTCCAAGACAGTGAAGAAAGTAAATCATACGGGACTCTGTAATTCACTCATCTCCAATAGCCTGTTCCTCTTTGCCAGCATGCTAGGCAAATTTGAGAGGCATAAATGCACTCTAACAAGATGAAAGAAAGACATGGAGATGGAAATGGGACTGAAAGTGGCCAATGTCAACAGAGAAGAAGAAGAACAATGAAAATATCACAAATGGTTCAGCTACCAGCTGGTAAAGTGCTTCGCCTCACAAACAGGTAGACCAGCCTTCCATACCGGACCAAAGCAAAACTGTAAAGTAGATAAAACCCAGGCATTATCAGTAGCCAGGAAGCTTCGCAAACTGCTGAGGAGAAAAATTCTCTGAAATTTCAGTGTCATGGTAGGTGAAGAATTTAACAAGCTCACCTTTAATCATTTAGTTACCTAGAACATACCATTGTTTGACTTGATATTACCGTGATTAAAGGTAAGACTTGGTGACCTTACACATTAACCTGCAGATTTATATCCAGTTTAAAGAAAGAAAAACAGGCAGCAGTTGTATTACCCTGTAGGACATTAACCAGTGTTGGCTGTAACCTAGCAATCATATTCTGGCATGCCTTTGTAACTTATGAATATCCAGTTCCTCAAAATGTCTTTTAAACCAATTTTACTTGATTATTGTTTGTCTTATTAATGATTTGCATTTGACATGTATTCATTTCGTTTGTATAAAAGCCATGGTTTTAACTTTTTGATATGGGCCGGGCACAGTGGGTCATGCCCATAATCCCAAAAACTTTGGGAGGCTGAGCTGGGCAGATCACCTGAGGTTAGGAGTTTAAGACTAGCCTGGCCAACAGTCCAAAACCCTGTTTCTCCCAAAAATACAAAAAAATTAGCTGGGTGTGGTGGCAAGCATCTGTAATCCCAGCTACTTGGGAGGCTGAGGTTGCAGTGAGATGAGATCACACGACGGCACTACTCCATCTCAAAAAAAAAAAAGAAAATTATGATTTTACACTGCAATGACTTAAACCACTTTCCCAGACAACTTGGGCTCCAGGCCTATCCCTCTCCCCTCCTGCATTCAAAACTACAGCACTCAGAAAAATGCCACAGAAAATCAAAATTAAATTCAATAGCTCAATCTTTTTTTTTTTTTTTAAGACAGAGTCTCCCTGTGTTGCCCAGGCTGGAGTGCAGTGGCACAATCTCATCTCACTGCAAGCTCCGCCTCCCGGGTTCACGCCATTCTCCTGTCTCAGCCTCCCGAGCAGCTGGGACTACAGGCGCCCACCACCATAGCCGGCTAATTTTTTGTATTTTTAGTAGAGACGGGATTTCACCGCGTTAGCCAGGATGGTCTGGATCTCCTGACCTCGTGATCCGCCTGCCTCGGCCTCCCAAAGTGCTGGGATTACAGGCGTGAGCCACCGCACCCAGCCAACTCAATCTTAATAAGTTGGAACAGCTTAACAAACCATAAACTCAAGAGAACTGTCAATCTAACAAAGAAGATTTCTAGGGATGCAAAAATACAATAATAATAATCCTTAATGGCAAAACTTCAGGCATCGAAACAGGTAATTTAGGGGGCATGCATTGGAGAAGATATAATTCTATCAGCAGTGTTTAATGGGTTATAAAATGGCTTTGTGGTTATCTTCTATGTCCTAGGTAGGAAAGTGCCTACTTACAATTATATTTAGCAATTTTTTTTGTGTTATCCATTTAATGGCAGTGTATTTCCATTATACAAATTCTCAGTACAAGTGAGATTTGATATTATATTTCCCTCAAATTAGCTCAATTTCTCTAGATATACTCTAACAACGAAATCCTATATATTTTCAACCATTAACCCATACATCTCTCTATCAATGCTGAAAAGGATCCCACCAAGTCATAAATCAAAAGACCCTTTTGCTTGAAAGAGATGGTAAACAAGCAGACAGCAGGATAAGCGGAAGCCCCAAAACAAAGCCACTACACATAAACCACAGTAATGAAACTTGACTGAAGTCGGAAGATAAGAACTGCCGCTCTGTGCAGATTTATGTCACAAGGTCATAGAGTATGATGATTCATTGGAAACATTTAAACTAGAGAGGTTAGATTAAATGTGTGGGGAAGGCCTGTTCTCTACCACTCATCCCAGCCAGTCATAAGCTTCTGGCTCTTCTCCAACTAACACTCAGCAGTGCCTTATTTGATACCAGTGAGGCAAAAACCCAGCTTTGTTGATACCACATACCTATCATACCCAAGTCAGATAGGACCGAAGGATCAGAGAACTCTCCTGCTGGGCCAGGCCTTGTTCTCTCGATCTGACTCAAAATTGGATTCCAGAAAGGAATAAAACAGATGATAAGACATTACCAAACCGTTAGAACTGGCCCTCAGGATTAAACGTGCCACATGAAAGGGAAGATTTCTCAGGGAGTGCTGTGGTCATTTGCAATGAACACAGTAGCCATTCCAAGCCAAAAAAAAAAAAAAAAAAAAAAGGTGGGGGTAGTGGTGGAGGTAGGCAGGGAATCAAATCTTCAAAAAGAGAAGAATGGAGTGGGTAGAATCACTCTATCCAAATTCAAGACTTGTTCTATATCTAAAGTTATCAAGACTATGTGGTATAGGCAGAGATTCAGGCATAAAGATCAATGGAACAGAATAGAGAACCCAGAAGGAGACCCACAGAGTACGGCCAACTGATTTTTGACAAAGGTGCAAAGGCAATTCAATGGAGGAAGGATAGTCTTTTCAACAAATGGTGCTGGAGCAATTGGATATCCACAGGCAAAAATTTAAAAAATAAAATATAAAGTGTATCTCACACTTTGGGAGGCCGAGGTAGGTGGATCACTTGAGGTCAGGAGTTCCAGATCAGCATGGCCAACACGGTGAAAACCCTGTCTCTACTAAAAATACAAAAATTAGCCAGAAATCACTTGAACTCAGGAGGTGGAGGTTGCAGTGAGCCCAGATCAAACCACCGCACTTCAGCCTGGGCAACAGAGCAAGATTCCATCTCAAAAAAAAGTGTATCTCAACCTAAATCTCACAACTTACACAAAAATTAACTCAAAATGGATTGTACATTTAAATGTAAAGTATGAAACTCATAAGTGGTAAAAAAGGAGAAGAGAAAATCTTCTGTACCTGGTGCTTGGTGAAGAGTTTTCAGATATGACAATAAAAGCATCGGCCAGAAAGAAGCAATCAATCAGACTTCATTCAAAGTAAGAATGTTTGTGCTATAAAGAGCCTTGGTGAGAGGACGTGGGAACAGGCTCTATACTAATAAAAAATATTTGCAAACCAAGTATCTGATGGGGTTTGCAAATATCTACTATCTAGAGTGTGTGTAGAACTCTCAAAACTCCACAGTAAAAAGAAATCCAATAAGAAAGTGGGCAAAAGACACAAAGAGAGGACAGCAAATGAGCACATGAAAGGATATTCAGTATCATTAGCCACCAGGAAAATGCAAATTGGGACCACACTGAGATATAACTGCATACCTATCAGAATCGCTAAAATAAAAAAATAGTGGTAATACCAAAAGCTGCTGGGGTGGATGCAAAAAAACTGGATCTCTCATGCATTGCTGGTGGGAGTGTAGAGTGGGAAAGGTACTCTGGAAGAGCCTGGCAGTAAAAAAACCTAAATATACATTTAGCATACACCCCAGCAACTGTATTCTGGGGTGACTATCCCAGGGAAATGAAAGCTTATGATCATCCAAAAACGTGTACGCACTGTTAATATTTGACTTTGTAGCAGCTAGGAAGTGAAAACAACCAAAATCTCCCTCAAAAGGTGAAAGATTAAACCAACCGTGGTGCATCCACGCCACAGAATACTACTTTACAATAAGGCCAAGCAAACTATTGGTGCACACAAGGACTTGGGTGGAGATCGGGGCACTATGAAAGTCACATACTATATACATATCATATGATTCTATGTATATAACTACTTTTTTTTTTTTTGGAGATGGGAGTCTCACTCTGTCACCCAGGCTGGAGTACAGTGGCATGATCTCAGCTCACTGCAACCTCCCACTCCCGTGCCTCAGCCTCCCAAGTAGCTGGGGTTACAGACGCCAACCGCCACACCCAGGCTAATTTTTGTATTTTTAGTAGAGACGGGGTTTCACCATATTGGTCAGGCTGGTCTCAAACTCTTGACCTCAAGTGATCCACCTGCCTCGGCCTCCCAAAGTGCTGGGATTATAGGCATGAGCCACAGGGCCCAGCCCAATATTCTCGAAATGACAAAATGAGAGAGACGTAAGACAGATTAGTGGATGCCACGATTTGGAGATAGTAGAGGAAAGGATGTGTGCAATTATAAAGGGGTAGAATGAGGGAAATCTTTGTGACATGGGAATCATCCAGTATCTTGACTTCAGCAGTAGTTACACAACACGAGATAAAATGTCCACAAACTACAAACACATATTGTGCCAATATCAAACTCCTGGTTTTGATATTGTACTGTAATCCTATAAGATGGAACCACTAGAGAAAACAAAAACAGGGGGCATATGGGACCGCTCTGTACTATATTGGCACCTTCCTGTGAATCTATAATTACTTCAAAATTAAAAGTTAATGATATTTTTAATAATATATATCTCTTCTAAAGATAATCCAACAGTAGCCATCATTTTTACTTTCTATCCAACCCTTTTTGATAGAAACAAGGACCTCGTAACATGAGAAAATATATATTTAAAGACAATGAAACCATGGGGGTTTCCCTTTTCTTGTTTCACCAAAAATGTGCACATGTATCCTATTTATAATGGTAATACCAAGGGGGAGGGAAGGAGGAAGATGAGGGCAGATAAAACTTAGCAACTTCTTAGAAAGATATCTCAACAGATAATCAGGCCATGAAAATTAATGCTGTTGTGACAGTAAAAAGAAAAAAAAAAAAGTAAAAAAGTCACCATGACTTTAAATCTGTAACTTCCTGTCAATCATCCAATAAAATACTGGGAAATAAATCAAAAGTTTATTACCACACATTACCAGGCCTTTGAACAATGTACCAATTAAAGGATGGATTATATGAATTCTACAACAAAGACATTTCTTGAAAATAAAGGAGACAGGAAATCAGAATAGTCCTAAATATTTGACTTAGACTGAATACTGTATAGTTCTAACCTAGGGTTGGGTCACAAAACCAACTCCTCTAAATTTATCATCAACCTCTGCTCACCCTGACAAACCCACTCGACAAATGATTTTTTAAGTTCCACTTGTATCTCTCAAATCATTCAAATTAAAACCTTACTTTCAGAACTCCAACATGAGTTGGCACCTTTATACCGTTCTTAAGAACAGCAAATACATTTCCATGATTGAATAACTATGTATTAAGCATCCTGTGTGCCAGATAGTACACCCCATCTTAAGGAAAATTTAAAAAGGCAGTTTAAAAATTTAACCGAAGTAAACAGACATAACATAAAATTCACCGTTACTCATTTCCTAACAAAAATTACAATTTCACTTTGAAGTTATAGTACTGAAATTAAAGGAAAACAGGACTAGAAATTTGATACTGACTTACATATTTTATATAGTTGCCTTAAATATAAGCCTTGCAGGGAGACTTATGCATAAACAGAGTTCCAAAAGCCCAATTCTAATTCTAGCAAGTGGGCTGGATGCCCCATCCTGCATCTGATCCCCACCCTTATCCAGACTGCTTCCTCTGCTATATCAAAATCAATTTAGTGTCCAAATTTCCCTTCAGATCAACTGCAAACTTTGCTATGATTTGACTGTATCCCCCAAAGTTCAGGTTTTAGAAACTTGATCCCTAATGCAGTGGTGTTGAGAGGTAGAGCCTAATGAACGTATTTGGCCCATGGGGGCATCAGCCTCATGAATGGATTATGAAGGGAGGGAGTTCATTATAAAAAGACTAGTTTGGCCCTCTTTTGTGCGTGTGGTGTGTGTGTGTGTGTGTATTTGTTTTGCCGTCTCTCTTTGCCCTTCCACCTGTCACTATGTAAGGACAGAGCAAGAAAGCCCTCACCAGATGCCAGCCCCTCCATCTTTGACTTCCCAGCCTCCAAAACCATAAGCCAATAAATTTCTGTGCCTTATAAATTACTCAGTCTGTGGTAATCTGTTATAGCAGCACAACACAGATTAAGACAAGCTAAAGGGCCCCAATTGGTGTACTCCTTTTTCTCCTGGTCTCGATGCAACACTTCATGTTGCTGCATCTTGCCATACTAAGGAGAACCACTCTAAAGCTAAATCTGATCCACAGATGACAGAGCAGAAAGTCAGAAACAATCTGAGGTTCCAGTGAAGTTCACTGGTCACTGATCGTCTGGAAATACACTACCTCTGGATCTCCAGTATTTATACTAACTTATTTCTTTATTTTCTCATTGTTTTGAGTTGGGTCTTCCCTTACTTGAACCGAGAGCATCCCAGGTGACACATGGATTTTGCTTACACGGCAGCCCTAGCCAGGGGATGATCTCTATGGATTTTAAGGGAAAAAAAAGTTCTCCAGGAACTTCTTGACTTAGGAAAATATGCAGGACATGGTGTTAACTATGAAAAACAGGACACAAAGTTGATCCAAAAATATAATGTTCTTCTTGATTGTTAAATTATTGTATAATATTCCATCTTACAGATGGTCAAACCCCACAGTCGGCTGATGTGACTTTGTGCAAGTTAGAAAAGGTACTCCCTTCTCTAGACACATCTCTACCATCTTCCAGGATAAAGGCCCAATAACTGTACTCAACTGCATAGTGTCTCTGTAGTGAATGGAACATCTTTGAGTTTGTAAACATCTCTACAGCTGGAGGCACCTCTAACCCAAACTTCTAGGAAGCCACTTTATCCTTGAACTCATCATCAAATATCAAATGGTTAGCAACACAATCAAAACTGATGACACTATATTACTTAAAGCATTAAAATAGTTCAGGTTGCAATTCTAATGTAGTCACCCACCTGGAACAGTAATCAATTCTCAAGTAGTACCAGAGCATGGCCAGTGACCAGAAACAGAAATGTACAATAATTCCAGCTAGGGAAGAATCAACACTGAAGGGTAAAATTTGGTGCAAATTTATTATGCTTGGTTAAATTTACAATGCAGTTGAAAGGCAAGAAGTTAAATAATCCTGTAAGACAATCACCAGAGAGATGTCTGATTAAGTGCCAGCAAATAGAACAGACAATAAATTAAAATTACAAGCAAGAAGAGTGGACTTAAAGACATCACAGCTAAAATACCTAAATAATCAAGGCCATCGCAGCAGAAACAAGTGACAAATCTAATCGTCTTAAGTTATAATGGCCAGTGTCTTGCCACTGGATAATATTTCTAAAACCTCTAACTGCATTTTCCATTGACGGGGATTAATCCATCAATGGAGGTCAGCTCTAGAAATCTAGCTACATCAGAAATACAGGTCTCTCTTCCAGTATTATTTTAATGTACTCAATCAATGTGTACTTTGCACCTACCATACCCTGCACACACAGCAGTGAAATAAACTGACAAAAGTTCTTGCCATCCAAACCTCATCTATGACGTCAGAAGTCAGGACGGTAGTAGCCCTTAAAGTAGGAAGGGGGGAGCATGGGGAGACCTTGGGGAGTATTAGTGATACTGTTTTTTCATCTGAGAGTTGGTTACATGGCTGTGTTCAGATATTGTGATTATTAATTGAATGGTTCACTATAATGTGCGCATTTTTCCACATGCATGTTACAATTCAATATGAGTTTAAAAATTCCCGTTGGTCGGGTGTGGTGGCTCACACCTGTAATCCCCGCCTTTGGGAGGCTGAGGCATGTGGATCACTTGAAGTCAGGAATTCAAAACCAGCCTGGTCAACATGGTGAAACCCCACCTCTCCTAAAAATACAAAAATTAGCTGGACATGGTGGTGCATGCCTGTATTCCCAGCTACTCGGGAGGCTGAGGCAGGAGAATTGCTTGAACCCAGGAGGTGGAGGCAGTGGTGAGCCAAGATCCTGCCACTGCACTCCAGCTCCAGCCTGGGAGACAGAGCAAGAGTCTGTCTCAAAAAAAAAAAAAATTCCCTTGTCATCATGGTGTTTACCTCCTAAGCAGGACGGAGGAGGGATAAATAATGAACAAGATAAAGTAAAACATATAGAATGACAAATGGTGCCCAGGAGAAAAAAGGTAGGGAGAGGAGATAGGACAAGTCAGGACTGCGCTGTAAAGTGAGCGAGAGCGGCCAGCAAAGGCCTTAGGAAAATGTGACATTTGAGTGAAGACTCACAGAAGCAGTCAAGAGCAAGTTGGGTCTCAGAAAATAACGTTCCAGGAAAGGCGAGAGCAATCACAAAACAGTGAGGCACAAGGCAGTGGGAAGTGTGTGGAACAGCAAGAAGGCCAGGGTCGCTAGAGCAGAGTGAGTGAGTGATGATCAGACTCAACCTAACTGTAGGCCCTGCTTTTCCAAACCCCAAACACACATGGCCTCAATTCAGAGAGATTTCAGAATTGATTAACATAACTGCTGGGAGGAAGAAACGGGATGAAGGATTGAGAAAACGGAAAAGGGAGGGTAAGGAACCACGATAGGAAAGGGTCAGCCACCAGTTAGGTTTATTCCACCTTCTTCCTGTTCCCTTTCTCTGCCACTGCCAAGCCTGCTGACAAAGACACCACCGAAGGCTGTATCATAGAGGAAAACTGGCAGTGGGGAGACCCAGGAGAGCCAAGAGTCACTACAAAGGACAGAGAGGAGGGGCACGTCCCCTGAGTATGCACTCCCCACACACTTTAGCAAGAAAAGACCTCGACACCAGTCATCCCAACAACTCCCAGTTAGAGGCCCAAGGCCGCAGGGGCTTGATAAATACTTGAGAACACTTGCAGTCTTCTCTTTTAATTAAACAAGTCAAGCCCAGGGCCTTTCCTCGATTACATCTTCATAGAAAATACAAGTCAACGAACAAATTCCTTCTCCCAAATTTCTACAATTCATACCCAATTGCCATTCTTCTCTCTCCACTGTAAGATCGTATAGTTCCATAGCAGGCAAAGCAACACAATGTCTCATGTCTGGAATCCTTGCTGTTTGGGAAAGCTTTTGCAAGAGGAGAAGTGGAAATCCTTGCCTAAAATGAGGTTTGGGAATTTCTATTGGCTTTTAGTGAGCCAGATGATGGCTGGTATATGTACCATTCTTGATGGATTGTTGGGGACAATCCATTAAGTCAACAAAGCTATAACAGGTACGCATTCAATGTCGATTGTTTATCTCCTTTCAACTTAAGAACCAAACTCCAAATTCACTGTGTGTGTGGCAATTCAATGACTGCTGGGAAGTCAACAGCATTGAATTTCATGCTTCTACTACGAATGAGAAAGGACTAGATGAGGGCAGGACACCAGGCCAAAAAGGTTATCAAAACCTTTCTGCAAAGTCCAATTCTATCCAGCGAAATCATCAGCCTGTCTTATGAGTCTCTGGGCCACTTCAAGTCCCTGGTTTCTAATTGCTTTAAAAAAGTTACTAAGTTACAGTAGCACAGAAGATGGCACACAAGCTGCTTTTGGAGACACCGTTTTTCCTGATTTTGTTTCGAAGCAACTGAGACACAGGCAAAAACCTCCTTCTGTGCTTTCTGCTCACTCCCATAACTAATATAAAACAGTCTCAGATTTTAAAACTAACTGACGGTCACATCACAATGTCACAATGTCACATGACTGTGTACTCTTTTAACCCGCTGAAGCCAAATATGTGTTAAAGTGGATCCACACCTTCTCCAGCATACAGTTTCAATCAACCTGGCATTTCTCCATTCATTTCTATGGACCATTACAGCTTGTTAAAATGAAAAGTAGCTAAGAATATAAAATGAATTTTTAAAACTAAAGCAATGTCAATGATCTAACAAATTCTTCCCAGAATGAAGTTTCCAAATCTGTCTTGGTTCTCTGAGTCTTCGTTTTTTGGTTTTTGTTTTTTTGTTTTGTTTTGTTTGAGACGGAGTCTTGCTCAGTCACCCATGCAGTGCAGTGGCATGATCTTGGCTCCCTGCAACCTCCACCTCCCAGTCAAGCAACTCTCCTGCCTCAGCCTCCCAAGTTGCTGGGACTACAGGTGCCCATGCCACCATGACCAGCTAATTTTTTTATTTTTAGTAGAGACAGAGTTTCACCATGTTGGCCAGGCTGGTCTCAATCTCCTGACCTCAAGTGATCCACCCACCCTGGCCTCCAAAGTGCTGGGATTATAGGCGTGAGCCACCATACCCAGTCGAGTCCTAGTTTTTACAAAGCTATATGTCTGGGTGAAAACAGTAGCTTAATATGTTCTAATACCTACAATAAAACACAAATCTTTTTGTATTTATTTTTATTTTTAAAGACAGGGTCTGGCTCTGTCGCCAGGCTGGAGTGCAGTGGCTCGATCTCAGCTCACTGCAACCTCCAACTCCCAGGTTCAAATGATTCTCCTGCCTCAGCCTCCCAAGTAGCTGGGACTACAGGCACAAACCACCACGCCCAGCTAATTTTTTTTGTATTTTTAGTAGAGACGGGGTTTCGCCATGTTGACCAGGATGGTCTCGATCTCTTGACCTCATGATCCGCTTGCCTCGGCCTCCCAAAGTGCTGGGATTACAGGCATAAGCCACCGCTCCTGGCCCACAAATCATTCTTTACGGTAACACCTACTAGTTCTCCTTCAAGTAAAAAAAAGTGTATGTGTATCAGTTTACTCATTGTGGGAAAATACAAGAGTGATTTTGAGGCAGAGACCTCTCAAGTTCTGGGTCTATTGCCTTTGGCTATGAAAACTCAGTCCTTAGTTTCCTCATCTGTGAAATGGGAATAATAACAATACGTACCTCAAAGGGTTACGGTCAGGATGATGCATTGCATATAGGAAGCATGAATAAACTGTAACCATTACTATTATTGCTACTATTTTTCTTTCCTGTGGGCATTCAGAGACTAACCACAAAAGGCAGAAAAAAATGGCCTGTATAGACTATTTGCCTTCAAAAACATAAAAATCTTTTACAACACATGAATCCAAGGAACAGTTATATAACAATTAAACAAGAGCATCAATATATCTTTTGCAATAAATACTACTAGAGTTTAAGACAAAGAAACAAGTCACCATAATTGGTTATGAAGCCCATGTCCCTGGGAATTTTTATTTTTTATTTTTTGTTGAGATGGAATCTCACTGTGTTGCCTAGGCTGGAGTGCAGTGGCGCGATCTCGGCTCACTGCAACCTCTGCCGCCCAGGTTCAAGTGATTCTCCTGCCTCAGCCTCCTGAGTAGCTGGGATTACACGTGCCTGCCACCGCGCCCAGCTAATTTTTGTAGTTTTTAGTAGAGATGGGGTTTCACCATCTTGGCCAGGCTGGTCTTGAACTCCTGACCTCGTGATCCACCCACCTCGGCCTCCCAAAGTGCTGGGATTACAGGCGTGAGCCAACATGCCCAGCTGGGAGTTTTTATTTAAAAAGTAAGCAAGTATTTTTACCAGGTAGTTTAAGTAGAGTTTATCTTTTAGTCCTAAAAAATGCTGTGAATTCAGGACACTTCATAACCCAACAATAAGAAAAGATAACGAGAGAAAAAAGAGTACGCAATGGGGACACGTAAGATGAGTAATAAATATACCACTTCCTTTATAAAAAGGGACAATAATTTCTTTATCCATGTGTTCTTGACTTAAATATTAATAATCCAAAATGCTTCCAAAACAGATTGTTACCCCATAGGGTAGATGATCTTTTGTTTTGTCTTTGCTTTGTAATAAGAAATTGATTTCTCTCTCCTAGTTGAGATACATCTCTGATAAACAACAAAATTCACTGTCTTAACAAGATATTAGGACTCTACGGGTGAATTATTCATGGAAAAAAAACATTAAATTACCACAAAATAGCACTTCAGAGGCAGAAACACTTCTGCAGAGTTCAAGATGACATTAGCGGAACCTCAGAGTTGCGACGTGATCCCCAACTCTGGGGAAAAAAGCAAACAAACCATTCCCTAAAGAGTTATAAAGGAAAGGGGAGTGGCGGTGGCAGTGAGCTGAGAGCTTAGAGCCATTTCTGAAGCTTCCCTGTGATTCTGGATGCCGTCACGCTGGATGCATTTCAGTGCTCCCAGCACCCTCACCACGGGAGACCCTCTCCATCCAGTATGTCATTATGCTCCTCTTATGTCTAGGAGACTACCCTACACAAAGCAGTAAGTACTGACTCTGCTTATCTATCCAGGGACTAATAAATACAGAGTCAGCACTCACTTCTTGGATGGTAGAGATTTAAGGACCAAAAAAAAAAAAGGCCGTTGGTGGGAAACTAGCATGTATCCTATTCCATTTCTAATCTGGAGACCACAGAGGCATGTGATCATGTGTCATCATCGTTGTCTTCTTTTACTTCTTTCCTGTTTTCTCTATTTTGGTTGCTCAGAATTCATCCCTCATCCTACCAGCAGTTTCATTTCTTTTTTGGAAATCTGTGCCCCCTCCACTGCAGGCAGTTAGGCACTCAACCCAGCTGCACTCACTCCTGCTCCAGGAACTGGTGGCCAAGAACCCAGGGCCTTCCTCCACCCAACCCAGTAGAGTGAGGGGGAAAGACATGTGACCTGGGCCTTGCCAAATGGACAGACACCTTCCTGAGGGCCAGATGCAGTGGCTCACGCCAGTAATCTCAGCACTTTGGGAGGCCAAGGCAGGTGGATATCTTGAGCCCAGGAGTTCAAGACCAGCCTGGGCAACATGGCGAAACCTGGTCTCTACAGAAAAAATACAAAAATTAGCCAGATGTGGTGGCGCACACCTGTAGTCCCAGCTACTAGGGAGGCTGAAGTGGAAGGATGGCTTAAGTCTGGGAGGTGGAGGCTACAGTGAGCCATGATCATGCCACTACACTCCAGCCTGGAAAAAGACAGGACAACCCTGACTCAAAAACAAACAAACAAAAAATGAGCTCCTTAAGGGGAAAAAAAAAAAAAGCAAGCAGGAGATGATTCTCTCTGTAGCAGAAGCTGTACCTATGACCAGACCATCCCGGCTTTAAGTATGCTGTCCTCTAGCACTCACTTCCCAGCCTCTGGAATTCCTTGCCCATGACCAGCAATGTTTCTTCAGTTTGCCTCTCTATTCTGGGAGCTTCTGTAACCTTCCAAAACACTTCAACTGAGTTACTCAAATTTGATTTCTGTTTGTGAACAAAAAATCCAAAGTGACTCTTGCAAAGAAGAAGACAGTGATATATTTATCAGGATTAGACTCAGGTACCAGTAATGGAAAATATCAAAACAGGAGTAGCTAAAACAAGATACTTCTTGTAACTTGTAACTTCTCTCTACCATTAATACAGTTCAGAGGTAGAGAAGTCTGGGATGGTGGGACATTTCACAGTATCAAGGCTCACATGGCGCCTCTGAACAAATGACAGAAAGGTAGCCCGCCTGGTGGAAAGAGCCCTGCAAGTATATGGTTTAGCAAACATATGATCCTTTTGAGGAAAGTAAAAGGCCCAACCTTTCTCTAAGAACACAACTTGAGAAAGAACCTGGACTGGATCTCAGCCCCTAACTCGTTCCCTCAGTATCAGACTTTTCTGCAAGAAATACTCTGCACAACTGAGTATCTACAGCTGCCAGACTGCTTCTATCTTGTGGCTCTCCCATCTTTGGCACATAGTACCAATCTCATGGTCCCATCATGGCTGCTTAAGATCCAGCCATTGTATTCACATTCCAGCTATCAGGGAGGAAGAACAGACTAAGGACATGACCGTCTTCCACTGAGGAAACGTCCTAGAAGTTGCACACTTAAACCACGGCTAACTACAAGGGAGGATGAAGGCTGGTCTTTATTCCTTGCAGCTATGGGCCCACCTAGAAAAATAGGGCTTCTATTATGGAGAAATAACAGAAGACAATTAGCAACCTCTAGTCCACTATGCAAGGTTCAGTTAATATACTGGCATAAGACTAAAGATAGGCTGTGGCCTCTCCTTGAGGTTTGCAGAAATGTGGCACAGTTGACATCTCGCAAAATACACTCATATTTTAGAAAGCCAGAAAAGACATATTAGAAAGGATTTCGGAGATCATTCAGTTCAAATCTCTCATTTGGATATTAATGTTTCATAATATATATCACTTTGCACAGATATGTAATGCTGTATTTTTAAAATACAGCATTATCATTCATTTGTAACCTACCAGTCCTTTGTTAATTATTACAACAAATGCTTTAATGCCTTTTTAACATTTAAATCACCCGTGCAATTAGCACAATGTCTAATAACAAATGGAAATGGGCACATAACTCGTGCAGGCCATCTAATAAGAGTGTGGATGCCTCATTGCCACATAATAGATAAGGTGACCACCTTCTACAAACCAAAAATTGGGACACGCTGCCTGCCACACACAGGATGATGGTAACTGCTGAATGCTGCAGCCAGCACGTAAAATCTGGGACTCTATTTAACTACAAGTATTACCTTTAGAAAAATCGTGTTATATTAAATTTCGGGGAGGGCTAATAAAAATTGGAATAACCTGAATTTAAGGTCCATGGGGTAGGGGAAGGGTATTTTATCTGCCTCATTCTCTACTATAATCCCCTTGCCTAACAAAGGAGGTTACAATACATACAGAGGCTTAAAAATATTTGATGTTTCAGGCCGGGTGCCGTGGCTCATGCCTGTAATCCCAGCACTTTGGGAAGCCGAGGCGGGTGGATCACGAGGTCAGGAGTTTGAGACAATCCTGGCCAACAACATGGTGAAACCCCGTCTCTACTAAAAATACAAAAAAAAAAATTAGCTGAGCATGGTCGCGCGTGCCTGTCATCCCAGCTACTCGGGAAGCTGAGGCAGGAAAATCACTTGAACCAGGGAGTTGGAGGTTGCAGTGAGCCGAGATCGCGCCACCGCACTCCAGCCTGGCGACGGAGTGAGACTCCGTCTCAAAAAAAAAAAAAAAAAAAACATATTTGATGATGTTTCAAATAATCTGTCAAAACCCTGATAAGACCCTAAAGCTCTGAACCCAAAGGCATGCATTTAGGAGAAACTAGGAAAAAATGAATAAAACAAACAACAACAACAACAAAACATGGCTGATGAAAGGGGGTACTTGGGATGCCAGATAAAAATTCCTGAAGTTGGTATGTTACTAATACCCCTCCATGAACATCAAGAGAGCTCATTCTCTAATCTTGTCACCTTCCACTGTGTACTGACTCAATAAATGTCAACACACCACTGATTGTAATGTCATATGCAGAAGCTGCTATATATGACCTTCCATGCATGTTTTTGTAGTTTTGCTCTAGATAAAAGTATGCATAAGCAAAAGAAGATATTACTTTGAGATAGATGTATTAGTCCATTCTCACAGTGCTATAAAGATATCACCTGAGACTGGGTAATTTATAAAGAGAGGAGGTTTAACTGACTCAGTACTGCACGGCTGGGGAGGCCTCAGGAAACTTACAATCATGGTGGAAGGCGAAGGGGAAGCAGGCATCTTCTTCACAAGGCAGCAGGAGAAAAGAGAGCACAGGGGAAGCTGCCACTGTTAAACCATCAGATCTCATGAGAACTCCCTCACTATCACGAGAACAGCATGAGGGAAACCACCCGTGTGATCCAATCACTTCCCACCAGGTCCCTCCTTCGACATGTGGGAATTATATTCCAGATGAGATTTGGGTGGGGATACAGAGCCAAACAATATCAATAGGGAAGAAAGGGATATGGATGTTTAGGAACTTGCCAATTCTCTAGTGGTCTTTCAAAAAAAAAAAAAAAAAAGTCTTAAGCCACTGTGACAAGATATTAGCATCTGTTAAATGTCTCATATATTTTATCTATATAAAAATTTTACATAATTAAAATTTTTAAAAATAATTGATGGCAGCTAAAGGACAATTTTTTAAAGACTATAATAACAGGCTGGACGCGGTGGCTCACACCTGTAATCCTAGCACTTTGGGAGGCCAAGGCCGGCGGATCACCTGAGGTCAGGAGTTCGAGACCAGCCTGGCCAACATGGCGAAACCCCGTCTCTACTAAAAATACAAAAATTAACTGGGCATAGTAGCAGGTGCCTGTAATCCCAGCTACTTGGGAGGCTGAGGCAGGTGAATCGTTTGAACCCAGGAGGCAGAGGTTGCAGTGAGCCGAGATCACACCACAGCACTCCAGCCTGGGCAACAAGAGTGAAACTCCGTCTCAAAAACAAAAAAAAAGAGAATATAATAACATCACTAACTTTGTATCTGATGCGCCATATCTTTTTCCAGAGTAAAACTTTTCTAATGTTTTAGAGACAGACAAATGTAAATTCATGTGGTAGCCATGGGGGAAGATGAAAGCTGAGGGATAAGGAAGTAAAGAGAAAACTTGTAAATTTGTTTAAGTTCCTTGTAGATTCTGGATATCAGCCCTTTGTCAGATGTACGTGTTGCAAAAATTTTCTCCCATTCTGTATGTTGCCTGTTCATTCTGATAGTTTCTTTTGCTGTGCAGAAGCTCTTTAAAAAGTGGGCGAAGGATATGAACAGACACTTCTCAAAAGAAGACATTTATGCAGCCAACAAACATGAAAGAAAGCTCATCATCACTGGTCATTAGAGAAATGAAAATCAAAACCACAATGAGATACCATTTCACACCAGTTAGAATGGCGATCATTAAAAAGTCAGGAAACAACAGATGCTGGAGAGGATGTGGAGAAATAGGAACACTTTACACTGTTGGTGGGAGTGTGAATTAGTTCAACCATCGTGGAAGACAGTGTGGTGATACCTCAAGGATCTAGAACCAGAAATACCATTTGACCCAGCAATCCCATTACTGGGTATATACCCAAAGGATGATAAATCATTCTACTATAAAGACACATGCACACATATGTCTATTGCAGCACTATTCACAATAGCAAAGACTTGGAACCAACCCAAATGTCCACCAATGACAGACTGGATAAAGAAAATGTGGCACATATACACCATGGAATACTATGCAGCCATAAAAAAGGATGAGTTTATGTCCTTTGCAGGGACATGGATAAAGCTGGAAACCATCATTCTCAGCAAACTAACAGAGGAACAGAAAACCAAACACTGCATGTTCTGAGTCATAAGTGGGAGTTGAAAAATGAGAAGACATAGACACAAGGAGGGGAACATCACACACCAGGGCCTCTCCGGGGGTGGGGGGCTAGGGGAAGGATAGCATTAGGATAAATACCTAATGTAGATGATGGGTTGATGGGTGCAGCAAACCCACCATGGCACATGTATACCTATGTAATAAACCTGCACTTTCTGCACATGTATCCCAGAACTTAAAGTATAATAATAATAAAAAAAAGAAAGTAAAGAGAAAACTATATGAACAAGGATCTAAATCAGAGGTGTCCAATCTTTCAGTTTCCCTCAGCCACACTGGAAGAAGAAGGACTGTCTTGGGCCACACATAAAATACACTAACACTAACAATAGCTAATGAGCTTTAAAAAAATGCAAAAAAACTCATAATGTTTTAAGAAAGTTTACGAATTTGTGTTCGGCCTCATTCAAAGCCATCCTGGGGTACATGCTGCCCTGGGCCACGGGTTGGACAAGCTTGGAATGACCTGGGGCCACTTACTAGTCAAGATACTAACAGAAGTTTCTTCTTACATCTAAGCCTTCATTTACTTACTTTTAAAATGGGGCTACTATTATCTAACCTCCCAGGACTATTGTACGTACTACATGAGATTTGACGTGGAAAGGGGTCTAGCACAAAGCCTGGCACATAGTGAAATATCAATAATTGATGCTAATTATCATCATTTAAATAAGGAAGAGATTTAAATATAGATCTAACCACATTTAAGATTAAAACATATAAGTAGAAAAGGCTGAAGTTCTTTCATACTAGCTGTTTCCATTTTCAGACAGCCATTTCCATCATACTTTAAATTTCTTCATCATCAAAACAAAAGTTTTCTGTGCTTAGTGCATGATTTTGTCATGCAACAAACCTATGGCTCAAACTCAAAGGGGATGCTACTACTACCAATAACTGGAGTGAAACACTCTCACGGTTCCTTGGCAAACACCCAGAAGTACTGGTTCACCCTTCTAGCTCAATGTTACTTCTAGTGTGGTCCCAGGAACAGCAGCATCAGCAGCACCTAGAAATGCCAATTCTCAGGCTCCAACCCAGACCTTGGGAATAAGGCCCAGCAATCTATGTTGCATCAAGCCCTCCAGGTGATTCAGGGCCCTGCTAAAGTTTGAGAACCAATGGCCTAGCTAACTTGCACAGCGAAAAGGCTTCTTTTCAGTCTTGGGAAATGAAGGAGTAATAGTCAAGAGGAGGCAATGCAAAATTTTTCCACACACGGCTAGATAGTAAATATCTTAGGCAAGAAGTAAAGTCAAGATTAGGTAGGTAGTTATGGAGCCATTTAAAATGCAACCATTTAAGGCGGGGTGCGGTGGCTCACACCTGTAATCCTAACACTTTCAGAGGCCAAGGCGGGCAGATCACCTGAGGTCAGAGGTTTGAGACCAGCCTGGCCAACATGGCAAAACGCCCTCTCTACTAAAAATACAAAAATTAGCCAGGCGTGGTGGTGCATGCCTGTAATCCCAGCTATTCGGAAAGGTGAGGCAGGAGAATCGCTTGAACCTAGGAGGTGGAGGTTGCAGTGAACTGAGATTGTGCCATGCACTCCAGCCTGGGTGACAGAGCGAGACCCCATTTCAAAAAAATAAATAAATGAAATAAAAAATAAAATGCAACCATTTAAAAGTATGAAAACCATTCAAAGCCAATGAGCCATATGGCCAAGAGTTTTGGGTCAGGCTGACATGTCACATGCATTAGCTGGCTTACACTCTTATCAGCTATATCCCCAGTAGGCAAGCTCTACCTCAGTGGCCTCATCTGCAAAATGGAGACAACAATAGCTCTGACTCAGTGGGACTGTGGGAAGGATGAAAACACAAAAAGGATTAAAGCACAAAATGCTCCAGCATAGACATGCATAGTGCTGAAATTAACATACCTGCAGCTGGCTGCATTGTTTTTACTGTAATCTTACTACCAGTGTTTGCTTCCTTCTGACAGACTTAGAATCCAAACTGGCCAAACCTTGTGACATTTTAGAAATTAACCTGTTTGATTTTGGTTTAGGGCCAAGTGCCCCTGAAAGGCTCTAAACCACCTTCACAGTCACATGAAAAATAAGTTTCCAAAATATTTTTCAGGAATCCAGACTGGTATCTTCCATTCAGAAATAAAAGTTTATGCATTGCTCAATTTAAGATTTGCAGAGAGCCGGGCGCAGTGGCTCACACCTGTTAATTCCAGCACTTTGAGAGGCCGAGGCGGGCGGATCGCGAGGTCAGGAGATCCGAGACCAACCTGGCTAACATGGTGAAACCCCGTCTCTACTAAAAAAATACAAAAAAACTAGCCAGGCATGGTGGCAGGTGCCTGTAGTCCCAGCTACTCAGGAGGCTGAGGCAGGAGAATGGCATGAACCCAGGGGGCAGAGCTTGCCCAGATCGTGCCACTGCACTCCAGCCAGGGTGACAGAGCGAGACTCTGTCTCAAAAAAAAAAAAAAAAAAAAAAAAAAAGATTTGCAGAGAGCCCATTTCATTAAGGAAGATCTGAGAAGTCAAAGTTTTGGTGAGCTAATGATCCCCCAGTTGGGCTATGAAAGGTGCCCAGTGTCCTGAGGCTCCTGAGACACTCCTGGAGACAGGTCACTGCTTCCATCAATGACTCTAAAACATCATGCCCTCTTCACTAGTACAGAAGACTAACTATTCAAAGTTGCCCTGACATAGTGACTCAATATTTTTTTAATGAACTTAGATCACCAGTTGGCTGAGATGTGCAGAAAGGACAGTCCTTTCATACTTTGTTAGTAGGAGCAGCACAAAGTGACACAGCATTCTGGGGAGGCAAATATCCATAAAAAATAAAAAGAACCACTGGGTGTAGTGGCTCATGCCTGTAATCCCTGCATTTTGGGAGGCCAAGGTGGGTGGATCCCTTCAGCTCAAGAGTTCAAGACCAGCCTGAGCAACATGGCGAAACCCCATCTCTACAAAAAATACAAAACTTATCTGGTTGCAGTGGTGTGCACCTGTAGTCCCAGGTACTCGGGAGGCTGAGGGAGAAGAATTGCTTGAAACAGGGAGGTCAAGGCTGCTGTGAACCATGTTCATTCACACCACTGCACTCCAGCCTAGGCAACAAAGTGAGACCCTGTCTCAAAAATAATAATAAAATAGGCATTAAAAAATAAAAATATCCTTAAATACTATGACGGTAAAGTTTATGTGTCAACTTGACTGGTCCAAGGTGCCCAGATATTTGGTCAATTCATTATTCTGGGTATGTCCCGGAGGGTGTTTTGGATTAGATTAACATTTGAATGACAGACTGAGTAAAAAGCACATTCCCAATGTGGGTGGGATCACCTAATCAGTTGAAGGCCTGAACAGAACACGAAGTCTAACCTTCCCCCCTAATAAGAGGTAATTCCTCCTGCCTGACTGCCTTAAAGCTAGGGCCACATTTGTTTCTTGCCTTTGGACTGAAATAGAAAAAAAATCAGCTCTTCCTGGGTCGTCAGCCTGCTGGCCTTGAACTAGAACTACACCATTGGCTCTCCTGGGTCTCCAGCTGGCCAACAGGCAGATCTTGGAACTTGTCACCCTCCATAATCCAATGAGCCAATTTGTTATAATAAATCTTTCTCTCCATATAGATCCCATTGGTTCTATTTCTCTGGAGAACACTGACGAATACAAATACTAACTAAACTTCTGTGCATTTAATCATAGGTAAAAACGCATATATGCATGAGGATGCATATGCTACTTTTTTCACTTCAGCATTATTTGTAATAGAACACAACCATGAACAGCTACATACTCCACAAACTATGAAATATCTATACTATGGAAAACTATGCAGCAGTTATTATAACAACAATAAAGACACTATCTATGGAATGACCTGTATAGACTTCTAAGAGATGTTAAGTAGAAAAAAGAATAGGCTAATAATACGAACACACCATTCATGGAACATGAAAATTAGGTATTTCTCCATATGTAAATGCACAGTAAATGTATAAAATTCACAGCAGTTATCTCTGAGAGGAAACTGGAACTAGGAGGGGTAGGTTAAGTATGTTTCATGTATTTTTAAATTTTTTCAAACTTCAATGTATTCATATATTGCTTTCTAGTTGAAAATAATAATAATAATAATACTGGCTGGGCACAGTGGCTCACCCCCGTAATCCCAGCACTTTGGGAGGCTGAGGCGGGTGGATCACCTGAGGTCAGGAGTTTGAGACCAGCCTGGCCAACATGGTAAAACCCCATCTCTACTAAAAATACAAAAATTAGCTGGGCGTGGTAGCAGGCGCCTGTAATTACAGCTACTCGGGAGGCTGAGGCAGGAGAATCGCTTGAACCCCGGAGGCGGAGGTGGCAGTGAGCCGAGATTGTGCCATTGCACTCCAGCCTAGGGGACAAGAGCAAGACTTCGTCTCAAAAAAAAAAAAAAATGTACTTGCACATTCACACATTCAGATAAAAATCAAAGAAAGAAAATAATGAGTTAATATCGTTTCTGCATTCTCCAAAGCAAGAAATTTGGGCTGTTAGCTTTATACACATTATTAAAAAAAAAATACAGCTTCCTTTACAGATATTATCTCACTATATAATGTTCCAATTATTAGTAAGAGAAATAGGTCAGAGTGTTGCTCTAAGTTGCAGATGCAGCTCATATTGGGCACTTACTCAATGGGACAGCTCCCAGCTGTATTCTGTACATTTTCCCAGGTTCTTTTTTTTCCCCCCGCCAGGTATTTCTGAGTTTTTCTTTTTTTTAATGATAGCCCACAATTTTAAAAGCTCTCTTTAAGGCACTGCAAAGTGTTGATAGATGGCAAGCATTTAATCTTGCCTGCATTACTGAAATCACATTCCTCATAATCAACCACTTTTCTGCAGACCCGAAGTGGGGAGGACACTTGGGGGACTTGCTCTTTTTACAACATAACTGTCCCTTAGGGCACAGGAAAACAAAACAGCATGAAACAAGAAGCAGATGGGAGGTACAACATCTTAGGGGAAATAGGAATATGCTTGTGTATTGCTACAATCTTGAGCCACTTCAGGAACGGTCAAAAGCAAAAGATAAAAAGGAAGAACTGAAGATGGATGCATTGAATAGGGCACCTCACGGCCTCTGCTCAATTATCAGTCCTCCCCAAGAATGATGAACACAGAGTACCACTGTTCATTAATTCAGTCATCTAAGCAGTAATAAGCATTTAATCCCTACTATGTGCAGTGAAACAAATGGAGCAGCCTATGATGACATTGTTCCCGGGTCCTGGTAAAATAACCAAGAATAAGGCCCATAACACCTGATTCATTTAACATAAACGACTCTTCTTTATTGCACAGTTATACTCTCCCTACTCCTTTGGTGACAAAGCATCCTTTCTTTGATGCGGTGATGGCGACAGTAAATAGTTTGTTTTTTTTTTCTTTAAACATCTCTATTGGACAAACTTAAAAGTTATTTAGCTACTTTACAGCAGGCCTCCAGTTTTACTTTAAACTGGTCCATGAAATCCAAAGCCTGAAACCCCTGATAAAAATAGCAGCCTTGAGCAAATAATGGAGAATAAAAGAAGAATCAGAATCTACCCATTCTCCCACCCTCCAACTCCCTCTCGCAACAAACAAAACCCATCAGATACTGGTATTCTGCTCCCTGCTTTCCAAGTGCCTTTTCAGAACTGTAATTTCCACCTGTTCTTCACACCCAGCACAGGCATCTTCACTAACTTAACTTCAACTCTCAGGTGCCCCAAGAGCCCCTTCGTGGTGGATGCCTATGGGGTATGTGGTCATTAATAGGTGATGAGCAAATACCTGGGGCTCAGTCACCCAAAGCTCTTCAATGCATGTGTTTTATTATCCCAGGCAGCTAAGCTCACTGTCCAGCACCTGTGTTCACACCTCCAGCAGGTTGGGGTTCTCCCAGGAGCTGCCTGGCTTTAACATGATTTAACAGGTCTGCTCTCAGCAAGGACCTATTTGCAGGAAGCTAGGGAAGCTGAGCTGCAAATGAGCAGGCAGCAGAAACTGTCAAATTGCAAAGGCCAGGGGTGGGGGCCAGGCAGAAGCTACTGTTCTTCAAGAAGGTGGTGGCTATTAATCCTACCTGAATAAATGCAGTTCATCTCAGAAAGTATATCAATAATTCAGTAAGCAGAGGAATGGGAACAAACAGACCTTTGCTACCAGGGCTTTGTTAGCTTTCTATTTTTGTTTCCATCAATGGGGCACTCGGCAGGGAATTATGGCTTTCTCAGAGGAGTTTTTCTTTAAGGCAACAGCCACCAGGTGTTTTTACCATATCATTTAGAAGAGAATTTAACATAACACTAGTGGTTCTCAAAGTCAAGGTGGGGTGGGTGGGGGGTGATTTTACCCCTCCAGGGGACATCTGGCAATACCTGGAGACATTTTTTGTTGCCACACTGGAGCTATCTAGTGAACAGAGGCCAAATTGACACAAATTTGTATTTGTTTTTCAGAGAAGAGGGTCATCCAACAGATTACCAAGAAAAGGTGAAGAATCCTTGATGTAATCCTATGCCCCCATTTTACAAATGCTTAACACCCTACAGTGCACAGCAATTATCTGGCCCAAAGTGTCCAATAGTGCCCAAGCCAAGAAACCCTGCATGGACTCATTTAAAGCTCCAACAATCCTAAATGGTAGGTACAGTTACTATACCCTTTTTACAGCTGGACAAACCGAAGTACAGTTTTTAGTAACTGGCCCACGAAAACCTGGCTGTCTACCTCCAGAACTTGGCCTCCCAGACAACCAATTTGTGCCTCTCCTTATATACTACCTGGCCTTGCAGACAACCAATTTGTGCCTCTCCTCTCCATAGGAATTCACCAAATCAGATCCTATCCCTACTGTAAATCCTATGGGGGTGGAGCTGGAGTATGACTTGTTTACCTCTCTACCCTCACAGCACAAGGCTGCCTCAGAGTGGCAGTCCACAAAGATAAGTTATTTAAAGTGTGATCAATAGTATATCCAGCTCACTTTTGTTGCAGGTAGACCACGGAGTATCATTTTCATTTTAGCTACAATGCTGTATATTGCTGTCCAGAACAATAAACCTGGTATAATAAAAGACTTCTCCAAAATGCAGAGAGCTGAACTTTCATTAATAATAGAATTGGGAATCTCCTTTATAATAAAGAAATCAAGAGCTAACAAGTATCAACAAGCCCATATGAAATGGGGTTGAAATTTACACAGATTTGTATTTGTTTTTCAGAGGAGAGGGTCATCCGTCAGATTACCAAGAAAAGGTGAAGTTTCACTGATACAATCCTATGCACCCCCCACTTTACAAATGAGCGAGGCAGGAGAAACTAAGTGGCCTTCCCAAGGCCATACAGCCAATTAGCACCAAGGGAGCATGAAAAGATACAGCATCAACTCCCCCAGCCTTGTGGAATGCCTTAGAAATACCATTTTTGGTTTCCAAATCTGGATCACTCCACCATTAATGCCCATACTATGAAATAAAGCCGAAAGAGAAAAAGTGTCAGCCTAGTTGACACAGCTACTCTCTCAAAACCAATCTTATGGAATTTGACATTACTGTAATTGATTTCTTTACAACCCTTTCGGCTAAAGCAATACTGATAAGATGCATTTTTCCGATGTCCTTTATCTATTCTCCAGAAAGGCATCAGTCGGAAAATGATAGGCAGTTTAATGGTGTGGCACCTATGTAAGTGGGGCAAACACAAGCTGCTAAGAACCATCTTAAAGTGCCAGTCCACTGAACTTCCATACAAGCGGGGAAAAAAGATTCAACTTCCCTACCTGGGGAGAAATACAGGTTTTAAAATTACAGGCAGCAGCAGAGGGTAGTGGTAACGAGCCAAGGCTCTGCCTATAGAGAATCAAGGTTCAAATGCAAATTCTGCACCCACCGTATGAATTACATTTAACCTTATCCCTTATGGTAGGCACCAGAGGGAACTGCATACAAATGTGCCACCAACAGGCATTTACAAGATTGCTCTTTACAGCTTTATTCATGAAAGCCTAAAACTAGAAAGAACTCAAAAGATCTAACAGAAGAAAACTGGCAAACTGTTGTATAGTTGTATAATCAATAACTAAAGAGTAAGTACCTCACAACATCACGTGTGGATTTCATAGACATTATGTTGAGCAAAAGCAGACAGATCCAAAAGAGTTCCCTAAGTTATGTGGGCAAATCTATCTGTATGGTGAGTGGAAATACAATAGTGGTTACCTGGTGGGGGGTTGGGAAAAATGACAGATGTGCCTGGAATGCTAGAAAGTATTCCATCTTGATCTGCAAGGCAGGCACTCAAGTGAAAGCAGTAACACACCTATACAAACACACTGAGCCACATACTTCACATTTGTCCAATTTACTGTGCCTGTGTGTGTGTGTGTGTGCACACGTGTATAAACATTTTAACTCAAACTAAATTTTTTTAATTGTTTAATGCAAAGTTTTGTAAAAATGTAACTCTCCGTAAGAGGGACTTACAGTCAGTTACTTTATTTCCTGGGCCTCAAATTCCTCTTCTATAAAATGAAGAAACATTTCCTATTCTCAGCATGTTAGGGTCAATATTTAAAAAGGTAAGGATGGGTAAAGTCTTAGCAGGATGCATCAAAGCACACAGGCTACTATTCACGGCCAGGCGCAGTGGCTCACACCTGTAATCCCAGCACTTTGGGAGGCCGAGATGGGTAGATCACTTGAGGCCAGCAGTTCAAGAACAGCCTGGCCAACATGGCAAAACCCTGTCTCTACTAAAAATACAAACATTATCCAGGTGTGGTGGTGCTTGCCTGTACTCCTAGCTACCCCGGAGGCTGAGGCAGGAGAATCACTTGAACTCAGGAGGCTGAGGTTGCAGTTAGCCGAGATCGCTCCACTGCACTCCAGCCTGGGCAACAGAGTGAGACCCTGTCTCAAAAAATAAAGAAAGAAAGCAAGCACACAGGCTACTTTTTTCCTTTTTTCTTTCCTTCCTTCCTCCTTCCTCCCTCTCCTTCTCTCTCTCTTTCTCTTCCCTTTCTCTCTCTCTTTTTTAAGACAGGGTTTGGCTCTGTCACCCAGGCTGAGTACAGTGGCACTCCCTTCAGTCTCGACCTCCTGGGGGCTCAACTGATCCTCCCACCTCAGCTTCCTGAGTAGCTCACATGACAGTCACGTGCCACCACACCTGTATAATTTTTATATTTTTAGTAGAGGTGAGGTTTCGCCATGTTGCTCAGGCTGGTCTTAAACTCTTGGGCTCAAGGGATCCACCCACCTTGGCCTCCCAAACTATTGGGATCACAGGTGTGAGCCACTGCACCCAGCCTTCAATTATTTCTATCACCATCATTATTATAACAATTGTTAGAAATGTTTCTGCACTCACTTCTTTTCATTATTATACTGTAGAAGAATTAGTCACTAAATATGGGTTTTTTCCTCTTCTGCCTTTATGCAAAAAGTTTTCAAATATTACTATTATAATCATATGAAAGTAGAGATGCAACATAAATAAGAAAATGTGACCCGAGCCTCCTCAAACTCACAGCTACCAGAGATCCGAAAATTAAACAGCACTAGTCCAGCAGCATCCTGTGCCTTGCATCCAACATGATACTGAGGAGTTGTCAGATACCTTGTTAGCAGTGGGTGCAAATGTGAGAAGTATCACACAGCTATTCTGCATGTTCTGACAAGACCATGAGGAAACACAGTCCCCAAAGAATCAGAGAGCTCAGCGTGCAACCTGATTAATCACCAGAGGAAAAAGCCCATATGGTGTGATGGTGGACTGCTCCATGAAAACACAAGAAGAAATATGCAGCTAGCCTTTAACAGAACAAAGGGGCAAGCAAGGAGGGCAGGGAGATTGACGGCAACTATTAAAGTTCCCACTGCATAGGTTTCCAGAAAACCAGGAGTCTTTCCCTCCTAGACTGTCTTCACTTCCTTGCTAGTTGCTGGGATTCCTTATATGGTAGGGCCTTTTGACCCGGATAGGGGCAAAGCTTACAGGTGTAGCTTTAATGACAGGGATGCACATTTGTTTCTATCAGAGTGGGTAGGATGTTTTACATGTATTTCCTGTGGAGTATAAAAGTAACAGATGTAATAAATGGGAAAGGGATGTATACCCAGAATGAAAATGACACAGCTGAACATGAGTGTGAAAAAAATAGGGGGATTTTTCCTTCTACATTCAGAAGAGAAAACCCAAAATGTGAATATTCTGGAACAAGGCTAAAATTGTTTCCTTGACATTGCTGTTGTTTTTGAGAAGCCCTGGAGTTGAGCCTCCCAAAACAGTCAAGTTCACTTCACCACCTTCCAAATACATACTCATATCTTCACTGAAGTATCACGGCTGGAAGAGGTAAATTAAACAGAAATATGTTATAATGGGTAATAAAAGTAGGCAACCAGGGAATTCATTGAGCCCAATTTAGTTATAAATTTCCTTTTAAGTTAAGCTAAATATAAAGAAAAGGCAATTAGGTACAAGCTTTCAGTACTGTGCTGAATTACTTTAATATTCATTTCTATCTAGTCAGGACTGTGAGAAATCTTACTGTGGAACATTCTCAACTTATTTGCAGCTTTAATCCCCCAATCTATTTACTTGCAGGTATCAAAGAAGAAAACAGATCTGGATGAAATAATTTTGCCTTTATGAGAAAAATCTCACATATATAGGTTCATATGAGGATCCCACAGCATCGTTCTAGCAATGTGAGAGTTGACTTATTTCTTGGTTGAAGAGCCAAGTTTTAGCAGCATATGGAAATCCTTGGGGGGTAGAGAGAATAAGGAGACTTTGGGTATGAAAACTCCTCAGATTTTCAGAGCCACCCGTTCACTATATAAGGATCAATTCCAAGAGGACCACACAGACCCCCTCACCACTGCCAAGAACCCAGAATCCCAGATATCACTGACCTAAAGTTGAAGGGCCCTCAAAACTTAAGTATGAAATATTTGTTCTTGAAAACCCTCTAGAAAAGTTATTACAAAAGCAGCCACTCTGAGGTTGAGTCTCCTTTTGTATTTAACCTTATTTTCTTGGAGCTTTTCAAGTGTTTCAGTTTTATGCAAATCATTCTTTTAGGCTTCTTTGTCATCACAGGCATTTTCCTGTTCTGAAGCTAGCTTCTTTTGTTCCCTTTTACTCCAATGAATTCAGACTATCTCCTGGCTTTTGTTTCTCCACAGTAGTAAAACTCTATTGTGATGCAGCAGCAGACAATTTAAGCCAAGGTGACAATCATTTCAGAAAATAAAGCAAACCTGCTTTCATAAACACCTACCACATGACTAAATATGCCTTCTACAGTAGGGGGAAGGAACAGACACTGAAATGTTCACTTTTAGCTCAGAAAAAAAGATGACAAAGGAACTCTGAAATTATAGGTAAAAGCAGCTGCCACTTACAAGGTAATACTTAACTTAATTTCCCTTAATGATGTCTGTAGGACATAGATTCTCAAACTGTGGTCCAAAGACCCCTGTGGGTCCCCAAGATACTTTCAGGAGGTGCAAGGGAGTTTTCAGGAGACAATATGACTTATAATATCACAACAGATTGAATGCAAAAGCAGTTAGGAGAATCCAGCTGTCTTCTGCTAAGGCAGACATTAAAAAGATTTGCAAAAGTGTAAAGCAGTGCCACTCTTCCAACTAAAATTCGTTGTTTTGAAAAATAATTTTTTTTTAATTTTATTATTATTACACTTTAAGTTTTAGGGTACATGTGTACAATGTGCAGGTTTGTTACATATGTATACATGTGCCATGTTGGTGTGCTGCACCCATTAACTCGTCATTTAGCATTAGGTATATCTCCTAATGCTATCCCTCCCCCCTCCCCCCACCCCACAACAGTCCCCGGAGTGTGATGTTCCCCTTCCTGTGTCCATGTGTTCTCATTGTTCAATTCCCACCTATGAGTGAGAACATGCAGTGTCTGGTTTTTTGTCCTTGAGATAGTTTGCTGAGAATGATGGTTTCCAGTTTCATCCATGTCCCTACAAAGGACATGAACTCACCATTTTTTATGGCTCCATAGTATTCCATGGTGTATATGTGCCACATATATTCTTTTATAAAAATGTTATTTATGTTAACATGCTATGGTTCTATTAGTTATTTTAAATGAATTAACAGTTTTTTTGTCAGTTAAAATTTTTAGAAGAGTAAATATCCACAGATATGATCCACATAAACAAAAGCTCTTTCAGGTCCTATTCAATAATTCTTAAGAGTATAAAGGAGATCTGAAATTAAAAGGTTTCAGAACCACTGCTACGTAAGGATTAGCCAACTATGTCCCATGGGCCAAATCTATCCTGCCTGGTTTTGTAAGTAAGGTTGTATTGACACACACAGCTACAGTGGTTCACATACTATCTTCAGGCCGAATCCAGCCTGCCTGTTTATGTAAATAAAGTTTTATTGGAACAAAGCCACACGCATTCACTTATGTATCATCTATGTCTGCTTTCCTGCTACAAGGGCAGTGTTGAATAGTTTTGACAGATAAGGTATGACCTGCAAAGCCTAAAACATTTTCTATCTGGCCCTTTCCAGAAAAAAATGATGATGATGATAAGCAACATTAACTGACTATCTCTTATGTGCCATGGAGACTTTACAACAAATTGTAGGGAAAAAGAAATCTCTTTCCTTCCCAACCTAAGTTCATGGTTGAGGCCCCTATAACAAAAGGCAGATTAACAAGAGAAAAGCATAGATATTTATTTAATGTAAGTTTTATGTGACACGGGAACCTTCATTTGGAAATGAAGACTCTAAGAAATAGGTAACCTTATGTATTTTTGTGCCTGTGTTTGATGAAGAATGAAGAGTCATGGAAAAATACAATTAGAGGATAAAAGAATATGGTCTAATGGGAATAAACGCAGGGGAAATTAGGAAGGACTGTTTGTTCAAATTCTTCTTGGTGTTGTAGGGATAAAAACAATTTTCCCTCTCCCTCTGAAAGTTTAAGTGTGCTCAAACTGACAACAGACAGAATAACAGGCAGAAGTACAGGAGTCATGCAAAATATGAGACTCAAAGAAGGGCCAAATGGTTAAGGCGTTAACTACCCTTTTCATAGGGGAGAGGGAAGTGGGGGGCTGTGGGCAATTTTGAAGGAGCAATAAATGATTTTTAGGGGGGAATGAATGAGCCCAAAGGACAGACAATAGCTTGTAAGTGATTCTTTGGAAACTGAATGGGACTGAATACTGGAAGGTAAGGAGCAGAACTGCACTGTTACCAAAGGTTATCTTATTATGCAGATAGAGTCTTCCAGGTAATCCCTCAAAGCTGCCTTCAGAAGAAAAGATAAAAAACATGTCTGGGCATGGTGACTACTTTTAGTCTTTTCTCTTCTCTGATGGTTAATTGTGCCTGGTTATTTAATGAGACTTCTAAGGAGGGGGTTTTAAGAGCATTGCGTTTATTTTGTAAGAAGCTTTCTAAGTCAGATACGGGGAATTCCAGAGAGACCATGGGGTACGAAGGGAGTACAACAGAAAGTTCCCAAATCCTTGCTTCTGGGGCAGTTTTGAAGCCCTTCCAATTTCCTTTAATTCAAAAGTACTCAGCATGCCAAAGTATGAGACTTCAGAGTATTGTTCTCTGAGCCCCAACAGCATCTCTCTGTCTTCAGTGATAACGATGCCTCTTTTCTCAGGGTAGAGGGAGGCACCTCTGGAATGAGGGTCTTAGGACCTACTTCAGTGAAGAAAAGCAGGAGAAAGCCAGAGAGTGGCCTTCCTAGGTTTTATAACCTGCCTCAGGGGAGAAGGGTCAGGGAAGGTAAAAGTGACCTTTCTGCTTCTGCTGTTTTCTCAAATTCCAAGGTGCCATATTTTGGAGTAGTATGTCCTGAATTCCATCAAAATCAATCTTCCCAATAACTAACTCCAGGAGAGAGACTCTGTCATCATCCCCACTGAATAGAGGAAAAATTTAAAGCTCAAAAAGTTTAAAAGACTTTCAGTTCACAAGACCGTATCAGTGAAGAAGGCAATATTCAAACCCCAGTCTGACTCGAAGATCAACCACTACCAGATTGAAGCATGAAAAATATATTTTTCATGCTTGGTAAGTTTTCATAGCGCCTTCTTGCAGTCTACCCTACACTGGCCAAAGCCAGAAGAGGGATTTCTCCATTGAAAAAAGCTAGGGCTCCAGTCGCTTCCCCGGCAAAGACTAATTCTCAGATTTGGTTACCTGCTCCTCCATGCACCTACCCACCGAAGTACCCAGCCAGTATGAATATAAAAGAAAGTGTATTCATGTAGTCCATCAGTCTATCAGTGAGAAACAATTATAAAACCAAATGTGGGCTCACATTGCAAATAAGCATGTGGCTAGAATTTGTTTGTTTGTTTTTGAGACGGAATCCCACTCTTGTCGCCGAGGATGGAATGCAATGGTGTGATCTCAGCTCAATGCAACCTCCGCCTCCTAGGTTCAAGCAATTCTCTTGCCTCAGCCTCCCAAGTAGCTCGGATTACAGGCGCCTGCCACCACACCTGGCTAATTTTTGTATTTTTAGTAGAGACAGGGTTTCCCCATGTTGGCCAGACTGGTCTCGAACTCCTGACCTCAGGCGATCCACCCGCCTCGGCCACTCAGAGTGCCAGGATTATAGGCATGAGTCACCGCGCCCGGCCTGGCTAGAATTTTTTAATAGATATGTACTTATATCAATTTGCAACAACAACAAAATAGCACAATCATACAAGCATTAGGGGGAAATTTGGGGTACTGCAAGTGCATGGAAGCGCCCCATTTTTGGTTTGTTCTCATAACAACACCCTGAAAGTCTTCATTTTAAGAACATGTAGTTACATCCCAATCAGCTCAACCTCAAGTTGACTGCCACAGAATGTTCTCAAAACACATCCTTAAATCCCTATCTCACTCCATCCCTCTTGCCAACATACTCATTCACTCATTCTAACATTTTTGAATTAGGGATGTATTTATTAACATTAATGTATATTTAGTATATAGTATACAGTAGTGTTTTAATCTCAAAATTGATTAATTCTGTACATCATATAATTAGCATCTTTGATTCGAATTATTGTTCACTTGGCAAAAACAATAAAATTAAAACCAAACAAACATAAAACGAACTACACCACTGCAACCTGGAACATGTCATACTAGCTGTAGATCTCACCATATCTTCAATGGAAATGTACGACACTTTAAAAAATCTTGTGAATAGTCAAAAATCAAAAAACAAAATAAAATCAAATCAAGCCAAACTGTAAAATCTCGAATTAATGCCTAAAATGCCGAGGTGCCTAAAGTGGGACCCCGCAAGGGACTGGATATCAGAGGTAGAAAGGAGACAGAAATCCTTCAGTCAAAGGAACTTGTTCTCATAGAGAGAAAATTGAGACTTAGAAACTACTAAATTAAGCCTTTCATGACCCTACCCATAACCCTAACCAATGGTGGTCCACCCACTTCAATGCTCTTAAGACATCAGGAGCCTCAAGCCAATGCAGGAACTCTTATTTCTAAATTTTGAAAAAATGGAGGACCTTGCAACAAAAAGCCAAACAGACGCCAGGCGCAGTGGCTCACACCTGTAATCCCAGCACTTTGGGAGGCCAAGGTGGGTGGATCACCTGAGGTCAGGAGTTCGAGACCAGCCTTGCCAACATGGTGAAATCCTGTCTCTCCTAAAATACAAAAATTAACTGGGTGTGGTAGCGGGCGCCTGTAATCCCAGCTCTCAGGAGGCTGAGGCAGGAGAATCGCTTGAACCCGGGAGGCGGAGGTTGCAGTGAGCCAAGATCGCGCCTTGCACTCTAGCCTGGATGACAAGAGCAAAACTCTGTCTCAAAAAAAAAGAAACAGAAAAAAAGCCAAACAGTTCAAAAGAGTATGCAGTGAAAAGTAGGTCTCCTCCCCAGAAGCTACTTTTGGTAACAGTTCTTCCATATCCTTCCAAAGACAGTATGTGTGAGTGAATGAGAGAGTGAGGGTGAGAGTGAGAGAGAGAGAATGCGAATGAATAGCACGTTCCTCACTCCCACAATCTTAAACAGAACACCGTACAAATTCTGCACATAGCCTCTTTTCACTCAGTATATAGATGGAAAATCATTCTAAATCAATACATGCAGAGTTTCCTTTCTTATAAATGGCTACATCGTGCCCCACTGCACAAATATATCACAATTTCAAATTCCCTAATTATGGCTATCTAGGATGTTTTAAGTTTCATGCTATTCCGATCGTTGCTGCAATAACTATCTTAGTACACAAACCTTGGTAGAGATATGCAGTTTTTCCATGGGATAATTTCTCAGAAGTGGGATCACTGAGTCAGAAAGTATGCGTATTTTTACTTTCTGTGGAAACCGACAGGTTCTCAACCAGATGCATGTTCGTACTGACACAGTTGCAGTCTAGGAGTATGTAGGTAATAGAGTACTGTTATTCATACCTTTACCAGTTTGGCATTTTATCAAACATTTTGATCTTCACCAATCAACATGAGATAGTGTTACCTCACTGTGGTTTTACTATGTAAGGGACTTTTTAAAAATCTTCTTCTTAATGTCTTTAAAAGACCCAAGGCCCTTCATGAACTGGCCTCTTGCCTGTCTACCTTATTCCAGTCTGTCTCTGTTAGAGAGTTAGTCATTCCCTAAAGAATTAATTGGCTGTTCCCTGTCTCTGAAATGGCATGGTAGATCCTCAAGCCCAGCTGGTTCATCCCCTACTCAACTCATCAACATCACCTACTTTTTAAAGCCTAGCTTCCCTCTCTCTCTCTCTCTCTTTTTTTTTTTTTTTTTTTTTTTTTGGAGATGGAGTCTCATTGTGTCACCCAGGCTGGAGTGCAGTGTCGTGATCTCGGCTCACTGTAACCTCTGCCTCCCGGGTTCAAGCGATTCTCCTGCCTCAGCCTCCCGAGTAGCTGGGACTACAAGCGCCCGCTGCCATGCCTGGCTAATTTTTTTGTATTTTTAGTAGAGACGGGGTTTCACTGTGTTGCCCAGGATGGTCTCGAACTCCCGAGCTCAGGCAATCTGCCCACCTTGGCCTCCCAACGTGCTGGGATTACAGGCGTGAGCGGCTGCACCCGGCCTAAAGCCTTGCTTCTCTTAATTCCTCTCCACACACAAGCCTGGAGTCAGATTTCAATATGTCTTCATCTTCTCCCTCCCCAGCCCTGAACACACACACCTTGTGCACCTTTATTCTGCAGCAGATTATGCCTGCCTCTTACTGGAGTATCTGAGCACACCTTTCTAGGGCAAGAACTTAACCCTCCCTGGGTACTCCTCAGCACCAAGTCCAGCCCCCTAATAGGCAGAAAATGTCTGCTGAATCTACTGGAAACTGGCTGACAGACACTATTGATAAGAACATGTATTCAACTATGACACATTACCTACGCATTTAACCATGAGAGTTCAGAATATATTAGAAAAAAGGAATATCGTGCCAAGTTCACGGACACCTCATGGGTAATAAGCAAAAGCATCTGAATTTTCTCTTACATAAAATATATTATTTCCCATCACAAAACCTAATGGGAACATAAAAATCATTTATTCTAACAAGTTTTGGACGGGTATTAAATTCATAATTTCTCATATATTAATCATTTATACATCTCGCTAAATAGCTGTACCTTAATATGATGCCTACCTCACCATAAAACCGAGACATCTGATATAATGAATGGGCAAGTTGTACTTTTAATATTCTTCCATTGTTAATCTTTTTTTCATTTTTATTCCAAGGAATAGCAACCAATTAATAATAAAGTTCTCAGTTTCATATCATATCCAACTGCTATAAAAACAACTGTTACTAACAGGGCTGGGAAGACCCTGAAGAAGAAAATGTACAACATACCAAAAAAAGCTTAATAGGTGCTTGCACAGAAGTAGCCAACTTTTGTCATGAATCTTTCAATTCTGCTCATTTCTGTCAGGCCTCTGAGCCCAAGCTAAGGCATCATATCCCCTGTGACCTGCACATACACATCCAGATGGCTGGTTCCTGCCTTAACTGATGACACTCCACCACAAAAGAAATGAAAATGGCCTGTTCCTGCCTTAACAATGACATTATCTTGTGAAATTCCTTCTCCTGGCTCATCTTGGCTCAAAAGCTCCCCTACTGAGCACCTTGTGACCCCCACTCCTGCCTGCCAGAGAATAACCCCCCTTTTTCCTTTACCTACCCAAATCCTATAAAACGGCCCCCCACCCCATCTCCCTTCGCTGACTCACTTTTCGGACTCAGCCCACCTGCACCCAGGTGAAATAAACAGCCTTGCTGCTCACACAAAGCCTGTTTGGTGGTCTCTTCACATGGACGCACATGAAAATTTCCAAACTGTAAAATGTAGTAATGGCAGCTAATATTTACCAAACAACATGTGCCACAACCTGTAACTTACATCAATTTTGTACACTATTTCATTTAATACATCAACTCTATGGAGTTAAGTAATTTTATTATTTACATTTTATAGCTGAAAACTCCAGCTCGAAGTTGAATGCAAGGATGTATTGCTACTAAGTTGTGCCATGGAGACTTGAACACTGGTTTGTCCAATTCTACTGGGCATCCAAACAAAAGGAATGCTATTTGCAACTTACGTGCGACATAAAACTCTTCATCAGACCATTAACTAACACCACACCTATTGAAGGACAGCTGAATCCCTAAGGAGAAAACTCTGCATAGGAGCAGAAGAATTTTCATTATGTATCATATATTATTCACTGCTTAGCATTGGAATATACTCAAAAATTAATAGAAGTAAAACATATATCATGAAATACTCATTCTTCATTCTACTTACCTTATATACTCTCTGCAACCTAAAATGTATCTGTCTTCTATCCGTGTGTGATGTAAACATCCCCTTTTTATCCTCCCAGCAATAAATTGTTAATGAATCAAAGGTTTAAACACAAGTCCTCTTTATTTAACACGACTATACTGTGCCTCTCAGACCTTAGGAAAGCCCCATATGCTTTTTATGATATTAAAATTTTACTGAAATACCGGATGCTACCATCTGTTCTTGGTGAGAACCAAAATGGTGGCCCCAGGGAAAGCACTGTTGCATTACTAACGTTGCTGGGATATTTTCCAAAATTTGTTTATCCGTAGTGTATAAATATTTCTCATTGTATGAGATCAGGACAATACACAGATGTAAACAAAACGCAATGGTCACCCTCTGTCCACTTCCCCCCAGTGTTGCCTGAAGGAACACAGTTCGATTCATACCTTTTTAGTCATTTTTCTAAGCAATTACACAGACACACACAGAGATATACATACATATTTAGGATGGTCCTGACCCTCATATATATGAAGCACAAATAGGATCACACTCCATTTTGCACATTGTTCTGCTACTTGTTTTTTGTTTGTTTGAGACAGGGTCTCCCTCTGTCTCCCAGGCTGGAGTGCAGCGGTGTGATCACGACTCACTGCAGTCTTTATGTCCTGGGCTTAAGCGATCCTCTTGTATCAGCCTCCAGAGTAGCTGGGACTGCAGGTATGTGCCACCACACCCAGCTAATTATTTTTGTAGAGATAGGGTCTCTCTATGTTGCCCAGGGTGGTCTCAAACTCCTGGGTTCAAGCAATCCTCCCACTTCAGCCTCTCAAAGTGCTGGGATTAAAGGCATGAGGCACTGTGCCTAAACTGCAACTTGTTTTAAAGTCACCCAACCACATCTTAAACATTTTTCCATGTCATATATACATAGACTTACAACATTTGAGGGTGCCTAATATTCCACATTGATGGCGTGCCATATTTTATTTCCTCTATTGACAGATTCTGTGGTTTTATTTTGTCTATGTAAAAACATAGCAATTCACCCCAAAATCAATCATTCTCTGAGCAATCTCATCTGGGAGATGTAAAAGAAACAGTAATGTACCTTTCAAGGAAGACAGCTCTGAGATCTAAAATTGTCTAGCATTGAGTGTATCATCTATTAATTTCCTTGAAAAAAAAAAATCACTCTCTAGCAAAAGCCTGACACAAGCTCAAAAACCAAAAAGCTTTGTTTCTGGCTAAATACTTTGAAGGGCATTTCAAAGAGAAGAGAAGTCACTACCAGAAACCATCTGAGTGAACGGTTTTCTCTTAGGATGTGGAATCCATAAATGACACAATCCTGGCCTTGATGCGTGATGACGGAGGAGGAGGATGGACGAATCTATCCCTTCATGGACCTTCAGAGCAAAAACACAATGAGTGTTTTAGTGACTCAAGCTTTAACTGTTTTGGTGCATGTGTGTTTAACCTGTCTTCCACTCTTTGCAATACTTCCTCCACTTTGCATGTATCAGATGTCCAGGTGATGAAAAACAAGGCAGACAGGGTCCCGAAACAGCCGTTGTATTCAACACGTCCCTATCAAGCATCAAGCAATTGCCATTTATCCTGGAGAAAAGCAGCAAATGAGCCACCCTGCAACAAACACCCAGAAAGGGATCTGATGCTGTTCCTTAGTGGGTCTTTGCCATCTCACACTTGCTCCCTTCTTGGGTTTAGTGGCCTTGAAGAACCAGGAGGCCCCTGCATTTCCAAGAAGTGATAGCGACAAACTGCATTCCAGGCCATCTGCTGCATGCAATGAGAGCTGGTGATATTGTCATAACAAGTAAAGTCCATTGTCGGTTGCGGATAATGACAGAAGGAAGTCTGGCAGCACCAAATCCAGGGGAGGGTTGAGACGGTGTCCAAAGAAAAAGGAAGCTGAACAATAGCATGGGAAAAACAATGAGACTTGCTAGAATGTCTGGCCCTTGCTGATGGTCCTTCCAATGGAGTATGCTTTCATTCAGAAGCAATTGAGAGGAACACTATTTCTAACCCCACTAAAACTTTCTAGCTAGAAAATCTTCAGAACACAAACTGAGATTTCCAAAATGCATCTAGTAGGAAATAAATGGAATCTGGTTAAAACTTCAATTTCTCTGATATACTAATTTTAATGATGGGATAGATTTCTTCTATTTTGTCATCATTTGCATACTAGTTTCTCCCCCTCCATTTTTGGGGAGAATTACTCACTACCAATAAATATAAAGACTAGAAATCCAAATGCTACCTTACCCGGGATACAAAGAAATGACCCTGAGAGAAAAAGATCTGATGCATTTCACACTTGCCCTTGCCACTTCAGCTTCAGTGCCTCAATTTCCAAGGTCCTCAGCATCTTATAACAGAAATTAAATCTTCCCACATAAGCAGCCACATAGCCCTCTCACTATTTCTCAGTTTCAGCTGCCCTAGCAGAGAGTGATTGCCTATGTATTTATTTGAGGTGCTTGCTCAAGACTCTGTTCCCTCCAAAGGGAAATTCATACATGCCACACAGTCTCCATTTTAAGTCAGACAATCATAAATACGCATCCAGTTTTATTGAAAATCCTTCTAGACTTTTTGCTAAGACCCAGTAAAGAAATTATATTGTTTGTGTGTAAAAGTGTGAATGTATACACATAGCTTCAACCATTACAGATGATCATAGGGAAGCAGTTATAGGAATCACTCTCCAAAATAGGTAATTCCAATAGCCAAATCACTTCTGGCTGGTGTTAAGGATCTCTGTTAAAGCAGCTTCAAATATGAATTGCAAGATGTTTTTCTTAGGCCAATAGCAAATGCAATTTTCATTCCTAGAGCATAAAGTCCAGAGCGATGGATTATTACAGTGAAAACAGTCCTCAAATGGCAGTCAGAATGTCTGGGCTAAGTAAGGCCTGTTTCGCCAGCACTGGCTGCTTAACCAAGTGCAGTCGCACCACCAAACTTCCTCAGCCTCTGCCCTCTCTGTCAAGTTAAAGGGCATGCCAGACATGTTAGGATATTTTCCCTGATGCATTGAGAAGCGGGGCAGGACAGTTCAAGAATATGGCAAGTCAGCCAAGGTCAAGCCGCCCTATCTAAGCTTCTTCTACTGACAAGGCTCACACAAGACAACCCAGAAAAAGGAAGCTGGGATATGGCAATGTTTACCATTTACTAGGCAATGACCCAGAAACAGGCAAAGGACACAGAATTTAAAGCAGCAGCTGACAAGGGTACTGACAATTGAATTTTTCAAACATAAGCGTTAAGTCCCTTGGTATGGAAAACACTAGCGGGTGGTGGGGATACTGGCTCCTTTCTTTCACTCTGACTTGCCTGCATCCCGCTCAGTGAGGAGCCCGATTTGCCTGCTCCAATCCACCAGAGAGCCCCAGAACAGAGGAAAATGCAAAGAGCCTTCCCCGCCGTGCAGCTAATCACCAACAAAGCTTGAGACCTGCTGCCACAGCTGGTGGCCTCTGAGTCTCTGGAAAGATGGAGGCGACTGAGAAAAGAGAGCCTCTGATGAGCTCCTGCTTTATTCTAGCTCCGATTCCTCAAAAAACTCCAGCCGGGATGACAAATGCCAGGATACAGAGTCTAGGCTGCCCCGTGGGGAGCTATTTCCTCTGCTAGTCAGCATGCAGCCTTTTTTTTACTTGAGGTCCAAAACAATTTTCCAGGGCAACACCTGGCTAAATCCTGGTCCTTGCCTAATACCCTATAAATAATATAAATCTGGCTGGAAACATGGATTACTCCAGGAAAGGTCTCTCTGTCTCTCTCTGTCGAAGAGTGACAGGACAGTTCTGGCAACACACCTTCCCTGACAACCACCTCAATAGAGCCAAGGCCATGAAAGTGATGTCAGCCACACTCCGGAAGGCCAGATGCCCTCAGAAGAAGGGGCTGAATGGGGACATCTCCAAATCAAGTAATTATCAAATTTTGCTAAGAAGCTTGGAAGAGCTGGGTACCCGATTCCTTTCTAGAAACATGTCTGAGCTTCCCACACCTCTATGAACATAATGGCATGTGATTAAATTGTCTTCTTCTGTTAGCCTTTTTAGCAGACATGGAAACAACAAAAAAGTCATGATCCTACCATAAAACTGTCATATCCTGAGGGCTATTTAACAAATGGATTTCCCGAAAAGGAGGAGGTATTTCTGCACATTTTACACACCACCCCCACAAATGTTTCTTTAAGTGAATGCAAATTGGCATGTAAAGAATTTGTCTAATGTGTTAATAAAAAGATTTCCATGATCAACAAAGCCACAAAGGCTTACGTAAAATATAATTCACGCTTTCCTAACTTCTCATTCTTTTTCATACTTTTGTATAAATTTAAAAATTCCTTTTTCATACTTTTATATACATATAATAGTTAACAGTTTTGTTTTCTTTTCACTGCAGTGATTTGGTTTGAAAAGAATAAAAAATATCAACTAGAAACTTCCAAGAGGGTCCCAAAGCCATGTTTAGCCAGATCAAGTCAGGCCAGGTCTCTTAATGTACAGCCCCAAAGTCCATTTACGGCCTTGACAAAGGTGGAGTCCCCAGTAGTACTGCCGAGAAGAATCATTAACCAGTGTTGTATGAATACATGCTGGCTATTATCCTGAACAGGGCTAGTGCGGCACACATGCTCTCCACCGCTTATCTGAGTCTATGGGCACCCACCAGGGTGGATGGCTAAGGACCAACTTGAGGTGCCACTGAAGGTCCCCTAAAGAAAATTCCAAATAAGCCAGATAATAAGATGTTTAAGTCAAACCATTCCAAACATTTCCTCCAAATCTGGTGAAGATTTCCTAGGTCTTTTCCTGTCAGCTGGAAATGAACAGATACTTGGTTTCATTTCAGGGTAGGCATTGTCTAACTGGTCAGCTCTACCTGATCTCTTTGCTAGTCCCAATGGTCAATGCTTGATGCGTTTTTGGTTGGCTGGTTTTGGGGATGTCTTTATTAAATTTAATTTTCTGAACTGCTAATACGTGTATATATTCTATAAATCAAAGTCAAATGTAAAAAACATGGACTCCTTATCTCACCTCTTCCCCATACCTCTCAAGACAACACCAACCATTAATACCATGATGCTAAAGATAATCCTGTATGTGTCCCATAAAAAAAAGTAGCTTCAACTAAATACTGTTGTACGCCCTGCTTTTCCCCCACCTGATTAACAAGGCTATCTAGGGAAATAGAGATTTCGATATACAGACAAACATATGTATCTGTTCATAGGGCAATGCTTCTCTGATTGTAACAGCTGCACATATGCCATTATTCAGCATAGCATAATTTATTAAAACAGCCCCTATTAATGGGCTGTCAGGTTATTTCCAATCCTTTCAAAATCCAAACACTGATGCAAGGAATAACCTTGACATGAGTCATTTTGCACTGCGGCCAAGTACATCTGTGGGGCACATACCTGGGGGCAGAGTTTCCGGATCCAAGGGTACAGGCAAATCTAATTGTGATGGACATGGCCCAGTCGCCTTCATAGAAGCTGTGCTCATTTAAAGTCCCCAGTAGTGATGTCTAACACCACTCATTTCCCTCACAGTCTCACCAACTACTCACGGCACAGGCCAGTTCTAACATGAACCCTGGCACAGAGAACAATGGTAAGTATCAGAGGGCTAGTTTGGGCCAAATTCTCTTTGCTTCATTCCCTAGCTCCCAGCTCTGTCACATGACAGCAGAGCCATTAAGTTGACAGGCTTGGTGGGCAGAAAGAGCTGAGGTCCCATCTCTGCCACTCCTGAGGTGAGTGGCCCTGGAGAACCTTAATATTTAAGTTCTCTAAAATTCAGTTTCCTGACCCATCAAGTGGACATGCATGCATCTCTGTACTAAAAAAATGTAAACAAGTCCCTCCCCACGCAAGACCACAGGAATGAGGTAACGAGCATCAAGTGCTCCCCACAGTGCACGGTCCTGGCGGATGCTTTGCAAATGTTCAGAAGCACGGCACTCCCACTCATACCCCAACAAGCAGTAACTAATCTTTCCAAGCTCAAAAGAGAACACGGCAATAAGAAACCTGACACCATTATATGCCAGGTTGCCAGGAAATACCCTCTCCTGTGCCCCTCTCAATGTGCCAGCAGTCAATTACACTGACAAAGGCCACACTCTAGGGGCAGAGACTAACAGGATACATTTTCATTACCTTTTTATTACAGTTGATGATAAAATGCTGTGTAGGAAATAAACTAGATGTGACAGAAATAAGACAGAACAGGGACCCCAACACAGATAGTGGAGTTATCTCTAGCTAGCCCTAGCGGGGGCACAACTTGGAACTCCCTTCAGCAAAGAACTTGCTACTCAGCTGCAAAGAACCTTCAGGATCCAAGCAGCTTTTGTGTCAACGCAAAGCTCTTCCCCAGCCAAGGGCTGCAAGGAGTCAGGGGTACTACTGGGGTCTGCCTGTTTCTGCCCACTATGGCAGATCTGCAGCACATTCTGAGATTCTCCCTGCCCAATCCTGCTTCTTCCCTTTACTTCTGCTACAGGTACTAAGCCCCAGTGAATTCCTTGCACTGCTAACTCAGTATCTGCGTCCCTGAGGTAGTCAGATCCCTACTGGGACCATCAAGGACACTCTTAATTTTAACCAACCTTCTTCTCCTCCCTGGTCAGACTTCCTTTCTAACCAAACTAACCTGCCCTCCACAATAAGGCATTTGATGTCTTCCTTCTCCATCAGTGTGCCTGTTTGCACATGCCAGTTTCCTTGTCTTGAACTCTTCCTGCCTCCACTGATAATTCCAAATTCTCAACATAGTAAGTGCAAGCACATTGCCCAATTTTTTAAATGTACTATCTCGTTTAATCCTCATAACCACCAGATGAGGGAGGTAGGCAGTCTTGTATTTAAGAAAGAGAATGAGAGAGGTGGAGGAGTGGGAAAAGAAAGGAGGAGAGAGGGAGGAGGAGTAACAGAGAGAGGGAGGGAGATGGGGAGAGAGAAACAAAGACTCATCTCCAGGAGACTAGACTTGGGTTAAATAATTTGTCCCAAGGTCAGTCAATGGCAGGGAAGGGATTCACACAGAGGTGTCTCTGGTGACAGATATCACAATCATCTTCACCACCCCATATTGGTTCATTTAAAACCTGGTTCCCAAACTCAACTACTCCAGGAAGCCTTTCCCAGTCTACTGTAAAACTCAGATTTCCAAGTCCCCTGGAATCTTACAGGCAAGTTTTAATCTACATTAATCCACATTTGCTAATTCTTGATTCTGCAGTTGTTCTAAGCTGTTTCACATGGTCCAGTTTTGGCTCCCAAACTAAGCTGTAAATGCCCCAGGATCAGAGGCCCCCGCTTTTATGACCTGTGTTTCCCACAGCCTTGGGTAATGGACTTCCCGACTTCCCACAGTAAGAACCACACTGGGCTTAGAAGCTCCCGTCAGATGTTAAGACAGAGCCCCTCTGGACTTGGACGTGTTCCCTTTGTTTCTCCCAATATCACTGGAGTGTGGCAAATACTGGCTCAGAGAAAACCCACACAGAAATGACTATATTTTTAAAAAGGGCTGTAAATGTTCCAAACCAAAAGATGCCAAAAGAAAAATCAAAATGTATGCTCACCTCGAAAGAACAGGCAACCGCTCCCTAATGGGCCACATACAGGCACATAGATGTGTCCCAACAGCACAGCCTGGAGGGGAGCTGGCAGCAGCATGCTGATGTGGAAACAAGGGTGAGATCCCCCACCATCACCACCAGCAGCAGCATACACACTCCCATAGGGGAAACAGGACAAGTCATGACCACCTTACTACTCAGAAGGCAAAACTTCTGTTGGAGCTACTCTTAAAAGTCCAGGAAACATCTCTGATAACCTATAGGAGACAAAGGAGACAATAGTGGCAAACGGAAGCATGACTCCCTCATAGCTGTTTAGTCTCCAGGGAATCTCAAACTAGTGTACAACTGCAAGACCATGTTTATGTCATGCTTGCCCCATGGTACCATGGAGCTGGGATGAAGTTACACATTTCTAAATGTTACCAATATATAGCAACACATTCTAATCACAGCCCCAAGACGATAATCACATAATTTCTACTTTGTGCATACAGGCTATTATTAAATGCCTAGACTGGAAGAGGAAGTCTCCTTTATAACTAAATTTACCAAGTTTTTAAAGTGTGGTTTTATTTGCTCTGCTGCTGATGCCAAACTGTAGCCTCAAGTCTTTCACCGATGTTTTTCAAGAAGGCTTCCAATATTCAAGCGAGGGTGAAGTCATAAGTCGAGAGAGAGCTCAAGCACGACAGAGAACTAAATATATCAAACGGAAGAAAGGAACACTATGTCCCATGAAAAGGAAAACAATTCAAAGGGATTTCCAGTTTAGTTTGGCTACTGCAACCACGGTTTCAGAAAAGGCCACAGACTCAAAAGTGTTCCTGAGACGGCCAAGTAACCCCAAGGATGAGGGAGCTGTTAAATGTAGAGAGGGATTTGGCCGCTTGGTTAACTGAATAGTATGGGAACCACATATTTCCTAAAAGGGAAAAAAACACATCCTTGACTTAGAATTGAAAATTGACCCTCCACAGAGAATTGACTACTATTTCTAGGCCAATCCACACCAACAGCTGTTACCACAGCCTCATTTACATATCACCCATTCAGAAAACTGTCCTGAGTGACTGATGCCATTCGGCTCTGCTGGCCTTACCCAGAGTTTCCAGGTTGGGACTGCTGTCAATTATCAGCACAGCTGTCTTCGGCCATCGTGCTGATCTTTATAGCCTAACTTTTGCAATGCTGACTGAAAAGAGCAATTCAACTTTATGGAAAATAAAAACACCTCAAAGGTTCCATAATGACTCACTCTTCAGCCCAGGTGTGACATCTCTGTAATTAGTCAGCAAGACACCTTGAGCTTTGTTAGGCCTAAAACCAAATCGATTTATCTACCATAGAGGAGCTATTCATACCACGTGGAAAATTAAGGAAGGAAGAAAGAGAGAAAGAAAAGCTTTCCACCTAAAGACAATTTAGCTAATAGATCACATATGTTCAGCTTTGTCTTCCTCTTGCCTTTTTCTGGTTTTAAATTTTATTACCCTGGGGCATTTGCACAAAACAGAATCTTCTTCGTTGCTTAGGAATTAATCCACCCCTGCTGTTTATTCCTCATTTGAGTCATAATCCTCCGTTTGTGACATCACAATTAGCCACTTGTGGTGATGATTATAATGTCATGAACAAAGGATTATGACTGGGAGTTGGAAACAAAACAGCAGGGTCACTGAAAGCTGGGCAAGGAAGTTCTTTTCAAATAACCATCCCCAGGAATCAAGAATTGAGGGGTGGGAAAGAAGAACAGGATGGAGAAACTAATTGGGAAAAATCCACCTTTGGACAGAAATGATAAATGAACCAGTAGTTCTGACCTAGTGAAAAAACACAGAATGAAGTTACCAGCTACCTTTTTCCTCACTGGCCCACTTTATTAAAAACTTTTTTATGTTTAACTTTACAACAAATGCCTATGTCCCTATCACCCATACCCATTACTGTCAACATTTAACAGCATCTGCTATATAAGTCTCTATGCACATATTTATTCCTCAACAATTTGAGAATAGCTTGAAGATATCATGTCCCTTGGACCCCAAATACTTGAGTGAATTTCTTAAGACAAAGACATGCTCGTATATAATCATAGTAGAATTATCAAATTCAGAGAATTTAACACTGATATAATATGGTCTAATTTATAGTCCATGTTTGCAGTTCACCATTATTTCCAAAATTCATTTCTCATTACTGGTTCACTTTTTTTTTTTTTTGAGACAGGAGTCTTGCTCTGTGGCCCAGGCCCGAGTGCAGTCACACAATCTCGGCTCACTGCAACCTCTGCCTGCCAGGTTCAAGTGATTCTCCTGCCTCAGCATCCCAGATAGTTGGGATTACAGGTGTGCACCACCATGCCTGGATAATTTTTGTATTTTTAGTAGCGAAAGGGTTTCACTATGTTGGCCAGGCTGGTCTCGATCTCTTGACCTTAAGTGATCCACCAGCTTCAGTCTCCCAAAGTGCTGGGATTACAGGAGTGAGCCACTGCGCCCGGCCACTAGTTCACTTTTCAGTCATCAAGAAAATGAAGCCAACATCTTTTTTCAATTTTCCTCCATGGTCAACATTACTAATCCAAAATTCAGGATCTTAAAAAATTTAAATCCAGAGCAAGAAAAATCATAATGGCTGTTTATTTGGTGCTTCCTACATGCCCATATCAAATACTTTACATGTATTATCTCATCTAAACCCTATAGAAATTCCATGGGGCATGAGTCCTTATAATCCACATTTTATAAAAGAGGAATAAAAACTACCCGACAGAATGAAGCATATATTGGGAAATATATCAAGGTGAAACAAACGGCCGAGTCCTCTCTGTATGACAATGCTTCCTCTGAAGAGCTGAATTCACGCTGGTCCTAGCAGGCAGTCTGACATGAACAGATTACGAGATCCAGTCAACCTTCAGGACAAACCGAAAGCAGATCAATACCCCACTGTAAATGAAGGCTGCAATTAAGAATGCAGATTGCAGGGTCAAGGCTGATTGTAATGTTTCAGCATTGGATCATTACAGAATATTCCAATACACATCCTGCCTCTGAGCAAGTTTTATGGTTGGGTGTGCGGTGGGTAGTTTCTGTGGCATTATTAACTGCCTATTTAACAGATCCAGGAATGCCATTTATTCTAAACACAGAGTGAAGGTTTTAAAAGCAAGAAAAGAAGCTTTTCACAAGCTAAAAGCTTTTAGGACGGGATGGACCTTAAATTGCCTATTTCACAGAGACAGAAATGGCTCCAGGGAAGTTTGGACATTGTTACCTTCTTCTTCTTCTTTTTTTTTTTTTAAGAACATAAAGATATAAGATTAACTCAATCTCACTGAAAAGCGAAGCTGCTCATCTAAACCGGTTTTGGAAAGGAACAAAAATTCACAACCTAAAAGCCATGACCACATTTGAAAATAATGATTTCCATACAGCTCCTGTCTCCCACATTTTAAACACATCCCACTGTGCACATGGCATACGCCATATACAGATTCCCAACGCCCAGCAAGTTACACAGCAGGCATCAAACACCAACCGGGTGCCAGTAACTATTTTATTGCCTGCTGTGCCCCTAGTCATCCCCATCCCCACCTCCCTGCAACCTGTACCACACCTGATAACCAGAAACAGCTCTAGGAAAAGTTTGCTCACCAATGTACCCTGAAAGCCTATACCAGAGGCTGGTTTTTCCATGCCCTCTTTTTTTTCCCCCTTGATCTCCTATTTTTTTTTGTATGATTTTTTTTTTGAAGGACAGAATGCAGAATGGAAAACTTCATTCAAAAGCAGCCAAGGGTCACCCACATATTTTGCCAGGCTCCCATGCTGTTTTTTTGTTTTGTTTTGTTTTTTTATAAAGCTGAATAATTGCCAACATGTTAACCTCAAAACATTGATGTTTCTGGATTTGGATTTTTATCCAGATTTCTTGCTTCTCTTGATACTCAGCCTGGGCAAGACTAGGAGCACGTTCATGCAGTACGATGCTGGTGCAGGTCCAGCCACCCTGAGACGAGGCCCTCTCCCTTTCACACCTCCACTTACCCTGCTTCCCTCACCCTACTTTCCTTACCGCCAGTCATGTGAAGGCCACTTCACAATTAACTGTCTGGACAGGGACTCTCTGGAGAGTGAAAGGGGGCACTGTTAATAATTACACTTGGACAAGCTGGCATCAATGGGGCAGATGGCCACCCTATTGGGTTGCCCGTTTTGGGTCTGGCTTCAATCCCTGCATCAGGTACGTCTTTGTTCTGTTCTGGCCCAACTGCTCTGGTTTGCTCTGCTCATCAGTTTTGCTTTGGGATTGAGAGAATAGGAAGTTTTAATGTCTAATTAGTAAATTGCTTAAGGGGACAATCGAAATTGAGAAAGAGAAAATGTTCCAGTAGCGGGGCAGTTGAAGAAAAGTGGGACAAGCTGAAGGGGGTAAGGTGTCAAGATTTTTACTTCTCCTTGGGATCACCCTTTACTTCCCACCGCATTCCATTTAAACCCTGTGAACCTCAGACCGGCTGAGGTCTTACTCACTGAATTGGGTTTTTTTGTTGTTTTTTTTGAGACAGAGTTTCACTCGTCGCCCAGGCTGGAGCGCAAACGGCACGATCTCAGCTCACTGCAACTTCTGCCTCCTGGGTTCAAGCGATTCTCGTGCCTCAGCTTCCTGAGTAGCTGGGATTACAGGAGTGCACCACCACACCCAGCTAATTTTTTGTATTTTTAGTAGAGACAGGGTTTCACTGTGGTGGCCGTTCTCAAACTCCTGGACTCAAGTGATCCACCCGCCTTGACCTCCCCAAGCGCTGGTATTACAGGCATGAGCCATGGTACCTGGCCTTATTCACTGGAATCTAATGAGATATCTTAAGATCATACTGTTAAGGTTCTGCATGTACTGACCAGGGTCATTCTGTGACTTATAAGCCTGGCTCTTGGTCGGGCTGCTAAATTTCTGGTACCTTTCAATGAAAAACAACACCAAGTCCTCTGAAACTGAGCAACTTCTCAAAACCCTAGCATGCATTCTGTCCTCCTGACAGGCTGTCAAGATCTCCTTTTATAATGAACCCAATGCGCAGTTGGGCTCCTTGCCAAATGCGATGGCCATTAGTTTGAAAACAGTTTGAAATGCTCAAGCTTTGGAGTCATATAATCAAAATCAATTAATGTATCATTTGGGAGTTTGTATGTACAGCCATCCCTGAGGCAGCAAGCTTTCCAGACTCTGATTTGACTGTGGCCCAGTCTTGCCATGTTTCTATCAGTCTCTCAATCACATGAGACCAGTGCCCTTTGTGAATATTCTTCCCTCTCCTAGTCAAATAAACTTAACTTAGGATGACTGTCATCACTTAACGGGGGAAAAAAAAGGCATTATTGCAGAAATGCTTTCAAGGAAAAAAAATTGTACATAATACAGAGATATTAATGAGGGGTGAGCACTGGGAGGCCTCCCAAAACTTAGGTACGGGGGATGCAAATTCAAACAGCCTATTGGGTATTACAATGTGCGTTTACTTTTGGAGAACAAAAATAAAATTTTAGACAAACAACCAATATAAAGAGTACACGTGTTTGGGGTTATTTGTAATAAGTATCAAAATGGGACATGGTTATGACACGTCTGGGAAGTAGGTTGGGTGCTCTTTTTCTAGAAATGTGAGATGCCAAGCGGAGACACCTGGAAGCCAGGATGGGAAATTCACGTTGATCTCTCAGCCAGGGAACTTTTTACCAGGGATGAGGCCATCTTGTCTGGAGATGCTCTGAGCTGGAGAAATCAAAGATGCAAAGACAGAGGGTAAAGCTACAATGGGCTGCACTTCTTTCCAAATAAGAAGGGAATGCGGGGAGATACCATCAGGTTGTTCCCGTCAATTCCAGCCCCACCCAACCCCTCCAAATTCTTGACTCCCCTGCTGTGTATTCAGACAACTCTACTTGTAAAGACTAGACAACTACGCCAGACATTGTAAAACACATGTTGACTATCTCTTCCCTGGACAACACATGAATATCTACCACTTCCTTCATTTTTTTAAACCCATCAGGCTACCCCTTCAAGTATTCGGAACAGTTTTCCCAGCTGTTAGTTTTCAAGTGTCTTTTAGAATGATAGTCATTTTCCATTCATCTTCCGTCTTCCTTTGGCTTGCGGGAGGGCAGCCACACACATGCCTTTGGTTTGCTTATGAGACTGGAAACAGCACAAGCTGAGGTGGATGATCCCAGCCACAGCCCCTCATTCACGGCACTGTTTGTCTAATGATGATAAAGCATCCTAATCTGCCCAACGTCAGGACTCTGCTCCAGCTCTGCACACAGCATGTTGTCTTACCAAATGTGGTGTCTGCACCTCTGGGTATCGAATTTCCCAAACAGCTTTCATAAATTTTAATTCATGAGGAAGGGCTGTACACAAGCTACCTTTTGAAACTCTACCAGTCACTTCCCTTCCCCTCCCATCCATGGCCCAGCACTCATAAGGACTCTTTATAACTGACTTATGATCTAGGTGTGCCACATCAAGAGGGGCTGCCGATTTCCAGAAATCACTAGCTTAAGAAATATATCAAATAAGCAAGCCACTCTACCACTCTGGGACCCTGTGCATTTGAAGCTTGGTTTGTTCCAAATCAAATAAGAACAGAAAATAGAAAATCGGCAAAATTTTGCTATTGCAGCACAGACAGAAAAGGAACTTTTAGACACATAAGCAACAGGCAGGTTTTAATCACAGGCCTAGATCCATGGCTTTTATATGCATACATTATAATTAATAAGTAAATACACATCTACCAAAAACTCATCACTGATTTATTCGGATCTTGATCCAAGCCACTGAAAGGGTTAATTAACGTGTCCAAAAAATCTATAACTAACTGCAACTTTAACTGAACAAGTTAGTTTCTCTCACTGTCTAGGCCTCGTTTCCTCACATGTAAAGTGGGAAGATTAAGACAGACTGCCTCTGATGGCCTTTATAAAGAGTCAGTTGTTTAAGGTAGGTGCCAGGTATAACACAGCACCTGTCCCACACTAAACATACGTAAGAGGTAGTAATTCTTTTTTTTTTTTGAGACGGAGTCTTGCTCTGTCACCCAGGCTGGAGTGCAGTGGTGCGATCTGGGCTCACTGCAAGCTCTGCCTCCCGGGTTCAAGTGATTCTCCTGCCTCAGCCTCTCGAGTAGCTGGGACTACAGGCGCCCGCCACCATGCCCAGGTAATTTTTATATTTTTAGTAGAGACGGGGTTTCACCACATTGGCCACGTTGGTCCCAAACTCCTAACCTTGTGATCCACCTGCCTCGGCCTCCCAAAGTGCTGGGATTACAGGCCTGAGCCACCATGCCTGGCTAAAAAGAGGTAGTGATTCTTAATGTATTGTTTTTACCCAGGCTAACTGGAGGCTCACAGGACAGATAATACTCCTCACTCAGGTCAGGAGTCTCCATCTAACTAGCCATGGAAGCCAATATGAAAGAAATTGGTGGTCCACGTTCCAACAGTTACCCAATCTCTATCCTATCTGGCTCCAACTGTCCCTGATGAGAGGAAGGCCTATAATAGCTCTCAGCTGAGAAATGGGAATTAGTAACTTATGGTAAATAAACAACAGAGAGATACACACCATGCATTAACTATCCATTTCCCGATAGATGTCTTTGGAAGAGTCACATGCAACCGCAACATGTTAAAATATATCAAGGCACCAAGACATCGGGCAATAAAAATTACTTGATACACTAAATTGTGTGTGTGTTTGTGTGTGTGTGAAAGTAAAATATTCACTGGAATTACAGTGAAGTATTCAGAAAATGTACTAATTTCACAGACTTTAGTAACTTTCTTTTTTTTTTTTTTTTTTTTTGAGATGGAGTCTGGCCCTGTCACCCAGGCTGGAGTGCAGTGGTACAATCTCAGCTCACTGCAAGCTCCGCCTCCCGGGTTCACGCCATTCTCCTGCCTCAGCCTCCTGAGTAGCTGAGACTACATGAGCCCACCACCACACCCGGCTAAATTTTTTGTATTTTTAGTAGAGACGGGGTTTCACTGTGTTAGCCAGGATGGTCTTGATCTCCTGACCTCGTGATCTGCCCGCCTCAGCCTCCCAAAGTGCTGGGATTACAGGCGTGAGCCACTGTGCCTGGCCAGTCTTTAGTAACTTTCTAAACAAAGATTTTTCGTGATTGTTTTGTTAACTAAGGCAAAATACTAGCCAGTATCTTCTGTTACTGTAACTCCAGATTCCTTGTTGGGTAGTGAAAAATAAATAAAAATTTAACTTACAAATGCCTTCTTAAATAAATGACTGGACAAATTTTACTCTATTTCCAAGAATGGTCGAAAAAACTGAGAAAAGACGTATCTAACAATAGGGTACTGGTTCAATTATTAATATGATCCGTGCTACCACAGAATGACACATGCCTCTTAAGAATGGCATTGGTGTCAATGTGTAGATCTGGGGAGGCGTTTATGGCTTACTGAACACTTTAAAAAAATTTAGGAAAGATCATTCAAAATGTATTCAAAAGCAACAGTATAATAAACCCTCATTACTCAGCTGCAAAAACTATCCTCAACTTAGGGCTAACCTTGTTTCAGCTGAAAAATGAGCCATAGGCCTCACCTCTCCCCTTGGTTATTTAGAAACCAACATCAAGTACCATATCAATTATGATATTCTACTAAATGGCAGAAAAAAGACATAAAACTGTCTAGGAAGCATAATCCTGTTTTTAAAAGATAGCCAAAAGTACATACATACTAGGGGGAAAAAGGACTATTTACCTACAAATGCTAACAGTGATACCTGTGGGTGAGAAAAATACGAGACTCAGTTTCTGGCTGATATGTTTTTAATCACCTTTTTCTATCATGAACCATATATTACTTGCATTATAAAGACAAATTAAACTTAACATGTCCTTAAAATAATTTAGTACCATAAATGAAACAATTTCAACCATGACTTCCACTAATAATACCCAAATTTACTGCTAAATCTTATTTTTCTGTATTTTCCTAAACTTTACCATTCTAGCCTAACCCATTTCACATCCTCCATCCTCCAGAAAAGTTATCCAAGCCACCAACATAAATGTATCATTAAGGGGAAAAAATCAGACAGAGAGAGATATATGTAATTATCATTTGCATAAAGAATATTGCTCGCTATACATCACATGCCAATTTTTACTAGAAAAGAAATTGTTATTCAAAAAATTGTAAGAGTTGATGCAAATTTATAGGGCAACAGCACTGAGTGACAGACATCTGTGGTAGGGTAATGCTAGGCTGTTTCTTGCTTTGTTGATTCAACAATCAGCACTGAATGTCTCCTGTTCTAATTTATTTTAACTTCTGCTTAATTAAATGCATAAAAGAACTAATGTGTTGGATTTGGGGATTTAAAATGACTTTCACCCAGCTGTTTTTAAATGCACTAGGAAACTTCTTGAATATAATTGTTCTTTTAGAGGCAAAAAAGCATACTGTAACCATGACACTCACACAGAGGGGAATTATCACCTAGTGACACTGGCTGACAACTTGTAAACAGTTAATTCCCACCCAGAGTTTGAAAGACATTCCAGGACTTTTCCAGCTACCTCATGAGGTGATGTTAAAGTTACAAAGAGAAAGGTCAAGATAAAATTATTTTTAATTCATTTTCAACCAATTCAACAAACAGCTGCTCAACAAACACTTGCTAAACCAAACAGAAGTCAGCAGCACATCGATCGATTTTTTTGCACAACCGGGGAATCGTCTCCTACCTCCCACCTTTTTTTAATGGAGTACTTATAGAGTACTAATATGCCTTTTTTTTTTTTTGAGATGGAGTCTCACTCTATCGCCCAGGCTGGAGGGCAGTGGGGCAATCTCAGCTGACTGCAGCCTCTACCTCCTGGGCTCAAGCAATCCTCCCACCTCAGCCTCCTGAGTAGCTGGGATTACAGGCACCCACCATCACTCCGTGCTAACCAATATGGCTTTAAACACATTAGGTAACAGTAAAATCCAAAACTGAGAGAGCAGGGAGCTGGAGATCAGTATCCAGATCTTTCTACTCAAGGCAACATTAACATGTCCATCTCTGAGACATTCAATAGGCTTTTCTCATGCAAAGCCATGTTTCTTTTTTTATATTTTTTTATTATTATTATACTTTAAGTTCTGGGATACATGTGCAGAACGTGCAGGTTTGTTATATAGGTATACACGTGCCATGGTGGTTTGCTGCACCCATCAACCCGTCATCTACATTAGGTATTTCTCCTAAAGCTATCCCTCCCCTAGCCCCACCCACCCCCCAAAAGATGCTGGTGTGTGATGTTCCCCTCCCTGTGTCCATGTGTTCTCTTTGTTCAACTCCCACTTATGACAAAAAGCGCTGTTTGATTTTCTGTTCCTGAGTTTGCTGAGAATGATGGTTTCCAGCTTCATCCATGCTCCTGAAAAGGACATGAACTCATACATTTTTATGGACAAAGCCAAGTTTCTATTTCCTACCACACCTTAACATAAGGAATGTACATTCTTCTTACTCCAATCCTCCCAATCCAATCAAGTGTTGCTCAGAGTTCAATATTTAAAAAGGGGGTTAGATGATAAGAAATTACTTACTGGGTATAAGGTACATTACTCAGGTGGTGGATACCCTAAAAGCCCCAAGTTGATCACTCCATAATCTATGCATGTAACACAATTGCATTTGTACTTGCATAGATTTATACAAACAGTAATAATAAACTAGCACAAACAATAATAAAAGAATTCCATATATTAAAAGAAGAACATTAGAAATATATTTTGTACTCAGTCTGATGCCTAATGCTAGATTGGCTCTCAATAATAATAGCACTGAAATATACCATCTAGGGTGTGTCATCTTCATTTTGCAGACTGAGAACTACCTCAATGAAAGCCCCACTTTGTAAAGTCTTGAGCTGATGCTTTATCCCATGGGACCATTCAGGCCCTTTGTTATTTACCAAAAATCTCTAACACAGAGTTTTAGAAATAACCTTTGCCAAGCAGCCCATCCACAGAAATTTCTATTACTTTCCAGAAAGCGCAAAGACTGTGAATCACATGCAGGGACAATTTTTGTTTTACATGCAGGGACAACTTATAGCTTCTTATTTATTTGTTTTATCTTTTTTTTTTTCCATTTTATTTTGAGACAAAGTCTCGCTCTGTTTCCTAGGTTGGAGTGCAGGTGCCACGATAGCGGCTTACTACAGCCTCGACTTCCCAGGCTCGAGTGATACCCTCCACCTCAGCCTCTCCAAGTAGCTAGGACTACAGGCACGCACCACCACACCCAGCTAATTTTTTATATTTTGCAGAGACAGTCTCGCCATGTCACACAGGCTGGTCTCAAACTCCTGGGCCAATCAAGAATCCTCCTGCCTTGGCCTCCCAAAGTGCTGGGATTGCAGGTGTTGTGCCCCCACACCTGGTCCCAACTTTTAGGCTCCAAAACATGACGGATGCTTAAGAAAGTTTTCTCTGCAGTACATTCACACAGTATCAGGAGAAGTCCTAAGACCTCAAAAAAAAATAATAAAGCCATGGAAAAAATCTTCCCCAAGAGATGCCTAAGATTTTTTATTCCCCATCTCCTGGACTCTGTGACAGCTCGGAAATGGGCACTACTGTGTTCTCAAACTGAATCATGTTTTCAACGAATCCAACTTAAGCATGGCCTCACCTAACCTGATCGCTCCGGCTTCGCAGTGTCTCTATGTCACACTCCCCACCCCAAGTCAGGGCAAGCCTCCGGAGAGCAGGGATTTCGATAATCACAACACAAACAAAAAATGCCAACGAAGGTCTCTTTTCTGCGATTCTACTTAATTATATCTCAAAGAACTAAGCAGTATTTCAAATGACAGCAGACTCAACCATGACAAATTCCCCCGTGTTGTGAAAACTCGCGCCCAGTCTAATACCTACAACCGGAGGCTCAGGAAAATGCAGGGGGGCTGTGAGAGATTTTAAGCACTCTGCCTCCCATAGCTGGTCCCCTTCTAGAAGGTTTCTATTTCGTGTCAGAGAGGTTAATGAGTTAGTGGGTCTGCTCTAGGTCTAGCTTTGGAGTATGACCATATGGAAAGCAGAGATAAGCAAGTAAAAGATGAGGCACTGATCAATATGGGCACAGATAATACCATTTTGAAAACAGATTACAAGTCTGCAATGGGCTGTGACATAATTTAAACAAATATCACAAAATGGATTCCTACAAGGCAAGGTGCTCTTAAGAGTAACTCAGATATGTCTGAAAGCTACAATGACATCTTTAAGACCCCCTAGGAACTAGTTAATTCGCAGACATTCTTAGATGATACCTTGCTGGCCTGAAAGAATTAGCACATTTTCAAAAAGAACCTGATTTTTCAGGATAAGTCAACCCCCTCCTGGGTATTCCCAAGTTTTTTAACATAAGCCACTGACTACAAACTGAGTCCCAATTCAATTCAATCAGTTCAGATTCGGCTAAAGGAAAGCTAACACTCAGCATTTATTTGCCCCTAACACACCCAGAGTTGGGCTTTTCACATCTTCCCGCAGGGCTATGTGTGAAGCAGATATTTATCCCCATCAAAGAGACAAGGAGACTAATGTTCAAAGGGATTGAATCAAGGTGTCCAATGTCAAACAGCCAGTGAGCCAGGGTGGGGACAGAAGTCTAGATCTGCCGACTCCAGTACTGAAACTCAACCACCCTACCAAGCTACCTCTTCCACGAAGAGTGGCCCTACATGACTAAGCACACTGATCACCACCTGCATTCAAAGGCAGCACATGTCTGGTCTGTGAGCCCTTCCCTCCTCCCTGTCACCACATCAACACCCAACGAGTTGTCCACAGTGCCAAGATATGCCACATTCCCCTCTCAATCAGTGCCAAACTGTCTCAAGTACAACTGATTTTTGCAGCAATAAAAGACACATAGTAGAAAAATTAATGTGTGTCCTACAGAACGTTAAGAAAAACTTGTGCAGCACAGTTCCAAGCAGTAAATTCCTTGCTTCAAAGGAGAAGAAAAAATCAAAACATCCATTCATTCAACAATACACTGCAGGCACTGGGGTCCAATAATAAACTTAAATCAATTAACTCTCTATCTGAAATGGAACTGTAATTAACAGAGATAGTAAAGTCTAGGAAGAGAAGTAAGAAAGAAGGAGTAAGAGGGATGGGAATGGATGCCCCTGCAGACACTGTTAAGCCACAGGCCAGCTGTGACTGTGCTGTCATTACTAGGGACACATCCAATGTTCCTCTGAGCCTCTTGATACCGGTACCAGCATCCAAGCACATTACAGTATTTGGAGTCAGTCCTCTGACATGATTCTGGGTCTCAGTGAACAACTAATAATGTCTCAAGCTCTAAGCCACAAAAATCATCTATCAACCCCACTGGAAATGAGGCCCTGAAAAAATCTTGCCTGAAACAAACACTTCTGCTCATACTTTTTATTTAACTACACTAGCTTAGTCCGCTCTCAAGCAAAAATCAAAGTTTAAAATAACCAGTCCTAGAGAGCAGCAGCTCAGCATCCTTCACTCAAGGGCTTAGAAGGTAATGTCAATAATACAAATGCAATGCACAGTGTTAGTTTCACCAGGGGACAAAACTGTAATTAGAAAGCATTTCTATATTATCTAAAGTTCAGTGTAATAAATGAGCTTTAAAAAGTAGGCCACCACTGATTTAGCAAATACTAACTAAGTATTCTCTGAATTTAGTATAAGCAAAAAGCTCTATGTTGGGGCTCATCGTAATTTCAGATAGAGGAGCTTGTGTGGTAGAGTAAATCCTCCTAAGAAATGACAGCCTTAGTGTAACATACTTTCAGCCCAAGATAATACCACCTCTTGAAAATATCTGAGAGTCACATTTGTTGTGATTCTACTCTGAGATCTCATTAAACTTCAGGAAGTGTCTACATGTTCAGCAGAGGGTGATGTTCACAAAGTAACCTTTTTTTTAAAAAAAAAGCAATAAACCCATAAAACCAATTAAAGCCTTACACATTTCCTCTAATACTTTTTGTAAAATTTGCATAATTTCTGATTTAACAAAAGAAACTCAATTCTTGGTCTCCCCCCACCTAACCTTGAGTTGCTGTGTTATAAGGCGCCACCCACACACTGCCATTTGCTTTCTATAAAAAAGGGCCTGTCAGTTTCTATTCTGAAACTGTTGCAGAAAAACAGCGAGAAAAACGGAAAGTTTAAGAGTGCTATTTTCAAATCTTGCAGAGTTAAAGCCCGGCTTTCTAGAGTACTATAGAGAGTTCACACACTCTCCCATTTTTCACATGTTTATCTGTTCCTTTCTCTTCTCCCAAATGCCTGATAGAGGGGTGTCTTGTAAATGATTTAACATTCATCGTAACACTGGAGAATGGCATCAAATACTTGGACCTTCAATGTATGAGTTTTAACTCAATCTTATTTGAAAGTATATGGAATTAAGATTTTCAAAAATTTGTTCCTACCTTTCTGGACTATACATATGGATGAGAATGGTCTTCTGTATGGGTAGGCAGACTCTTTCTGTAAAGAGCCAGACAGTAAATATTTTAGGCTTGGCAAGCCATATGGTCTGTTGCAACCATTCAATTCTACTGTTGTGGCAAGAAAACAGCCATAGACAATAAGTCAACAAATAGCAGGGGCTCTATTCCAATAAAACTTTTTTCCCACCCCTACACCTTGACCAATAAAACTTTATTTACAAAAAAATAGGCAGTAGGCCAGATGTTTGCCCATGGGCCGTGGTTTGCCAATCCCTGGTCTTGTGGATCAAGTCTTACAATCAGCAGAATGGACTTAAAAGACTAGTAGCCAGACTGACTTTTTTTTTTTTATTAAAAAAATTTTGTTTAAACAAAAATTTTGTTTAAAGAGACAAAATCTCACTATGTTTCCCAGTTAGATTCAAACTCCTAGGCTCAAGAGATCCTCCCACCTCAGCCTCCTAAGTAGCTGGGACTGCAGGTGTGCAGCACCAGGCAAGACAGATATTTATTAGCTGGTAATTCTGGGCAATCGACTTTGCCTTGCTTTAGTTTCCTCGTGTACAAAATGCCGAGCACGAGTCAGGCCTAATAGAGCCTCCCTCATAGAACTGTTCTGAGAAGCAAGTGAATTAAAATGGGAAAAGTGCTTAGAGTCGTAGCTGGAACATATTACGTTGTACATATGCTTGCTATAAGCATCATTTTAAATCTAATTAACGTCATTATCTAGAACCAGTACCAAATACATATATTTTTTTCTTTCTGTTACAGCTATGTCAAAGATGCCAGACTTTCTAGGAAAACTTAGAAGGAAGTTTTCTCTCCATCTCTATGTTAATGCCTTTGCATCTTAAAAGCAGAAAATGTTAAAGATACATAGAGGTTAGAATGTCCCACCAAATCCATAAGCTATGCAACCCAAATTTAAATTGTTGAGGAGGCATTTAAGTTTTGAGCTTATTCATAAGCCACTTGTGGTTTTTCTTAGGATTTGAGTTCTATTATGATTTGGAGTCAACTGGAGACCATTTCCGCTCTTGTTTCCAAGCCCAACCTAAAGCAATTACTGCTGCTGTAAGGCAACAGGAAGGAACAGATGGCTGGGTCTAAGTTTTAAAAGTACTTTTTAAATTATTAATTCAAATGAATTAGGGGGGTAAGGGAGAGGAGATACTACCATTACATAATTTCTTTACTAAATGTAAAAACAATTATTAAATTGAAGTCTCCCATTCACTCCAAGTACTGTTCTACACCATTTTTGAACAAAGAAAACACCTGACATCAGCTGTCAGCTTTTCTTAAGTAGACTTCTGTCAGTGGTCAGAAACAAATTAGTCTTGAGACATCTCTGATATCACAAAGAGGATGAGTGTGCTACCGGCATCTAGGATAGATGTTACTAAACACCCTATGATGAACAGGATGGTCCTCTCAGATGCTGGGTAATAACCTTTGGATAATAACAAATAATTATCCAGCCCAAAATGTCAATAGTGCTGAGTTTCAGAAACGCTGCCTTAGGTTTTGAGAAAACCAGCGACAGTAAAACCACCTGCCAGGTACCTGGTGTTTATCATCTCATTTCACCTTCATCACAACCCTGCAAAGGCTGGTTTTCCTTTCTTCCATTGCTAGATGCAAGAAAAGATGGCACAGAGAGGCTAGGCTGCCTGCTCCAAGTCCCCTACCCTCAAAGTAACAGCAGAGAACTGAACACAAGCTTGTCAGATTTGCCACACACCCTTCCCAGAAGTGGAAATTATTTGGCAAATGAAGACTGGTAAGTTAAACTTAAGGGAAATAAGATATCCAACGTCTGTGAACTGCTATCAAATGAGAGTTCCCATCTCTGTCAAGCCCAGAAGTAATTCAGACAGGTAACAGAAGAGAAATCTCATCACCTTCACACCAGTAAGGAGCCTTCAGCAGCTCTGCTGCGGCACCCTTGATCTTCACCAGCCGGCATAAGAGGAACAGAGGTTTTTATCGAGCATCTGGGAGTTTATTACACTCTGCAGCTCTTTCTCCTTTATAGGATTTTCTGGCCAAACTCAATAGTCACCAGCATTCTGGAGAGGTTAACATCATTCTTTATTTACTAACATACACAGCCACCTGTTTCTAGTTCCCAGTATAATTAGCCATTTTACTTGGCCAAAAAAAAAAAAAAAGTAAAAAGGTGTTAAGAGCTAGAATTCTAATCCTTTCCAATACAAGTCTAATTTTATTTCATTTTCTGGACCTCTCAAATTCATATATAAAATTCCAACTAAAAGAGTTTCATATCCATAATTCATTTTTAGAAAAACAAAATCTTTTATTTTCTTTTTAAGAGATGGGGTATCATTCTGTTGCCCAGACTGGAGTACAGTGGCATGACCATAGTTCACTGCAACCTCAAACTCCTGGGCTCAAGCGATCCTCCCACCTCAGCATCCCCTGTAGTTGGGACTACAGGTGCATGCCACCACATCCAGTTAATTTTCTTTTCTTTTTTTAATACAGATAAGGTCTCACTAGGTTGCCTAGCCTGGTCTTGAACTCCAGCAATCTAATGATCTTCCCGCCTCAGCCTCCCAAAATGCAGGAATTTGTACAAGCATGAACCCTTGTACCTGAACCCAGCCTAGAAAAACAAAGTCTTCAATATATTTGTGCGTGTGTGTGTGTGCGTGTGTATTTATTTAAAATTCACTATCTTAGCTCTGGGTTTTCTTTCAAGTTACAACTTGGCCCAGACTTGCAAGATAACTCTGAGCCTCCATAAAACATCACCATATCTCTATAAAAAAATCATTGACTCAAATAAACCTATTTGTCTGACTTTGTGCAATGGATTTAAAACCATACTTCCAGGAAGAAGACAGTGAAAATACTGATAGGCGAGTACTGCAGAAGGCCAGCAATGTATTTCTTAGTTCCCCATTTCTTATCTCTTCTAGGTCTCTAGTTCTGAATGGCAGAAAGGCAGGAGCTTGTGTGGTGAAGATTAGCCCCTACCTACTACACAAGATTTCCTTTCCTAAGAATTTCACCTTGAATCACAGCCCAGCAACACAAAATGGGACAGAATAAAATCTGACATAAACATGGATCCTCTTGTGAGAGTTCCTATTCAAACAGGGGTGACACTGATAGACAGTAAGATTTCTCAAAAAACTCCACCTGCTAGTGGTTCCAAAAAAAATTCTCAACAAAAACAGGGGATGTCCAGTTCCTTAAATTTCACCTAACCCTTCAGACAAAAACTTCCTACTACTCAGTATCTTCCTAAATGCTTTTTTATTTATTTATTTTTTTTTTATGTATTTATTTTGAAACAGGGTCTGGCTCTGTCGCCCAGGCTGGAGTGCAGTGGCGCGATCTCGGCTCACCTCAACCTCCGCCTCCCGGGCTCAAGGGAGCCTCCCAACCCCAGCCTCCCTAGTAGCTGGGATTACAGGCGCGTACAACCACACCTGACTAATTTTTGTATTTTCTGTAGAGATGGGGTTTTCACCATGTTGCCTGGGCTGGTCTGCAACTCCTGGGCTCAAAGTGACCTACCAGCCTGGGCTTCCCAAAGTGCTGGGATTACATGTGTGAGCCACCGCGCCAGGCCTTTATAACGGATATTTAAATGTCAAAAGTAATGCTCATAATTATTTACAGCACAAAGGTAGAAGTGAATTGTTTTTACAGAATATCCAGATTTATACTAGGTCACTTTACTGCAACAATCTCAGTGACAGAAAAAAATAATTCTGTCATGCTCTTGGACTGAGGATGATAAGACAAGGAGTGATGGCCCATCAGACCAAGAGCTCTGGGCTCAGCCACCCCATCAGTTGAGTCCCAGGAATGTGGCTTCCTGCTGGGTAACTATGACTCACAACTGTAATGTTACCTTCTTAAAAATGCGAGGGGCGTGACACTAGCTTGACTACAAGGAGCATGTAGAGTGGGAACTTGGCAATAATCCACTTAATACAATCCAGATGTGGAACCAAATCCAACGGTTCACTTCCTGAATTCATCACTCACAACTTAAGGAACTGAATTACCAAGGCTAATTCTGCCAAAACAGAAAGTACAACATGATCAAAACTTCACATTTGTCCTCTGACCATCATAACAAGAATTAATTCTGAAGATTCTGAGAAATACACGCCCTCCTACTGTAGTAAGTGCTTTAAATCAGGGGTCCCCAACCCCCAGGACACAGACCACAACCAGTCCGTGCCTGTCAGGAACTGAGCTGCACAACAGAAGGTAAGTGGAGGGTAAGAGAGCATTACTGCCTGAGCTCTGCCTCCTGACAGATCAGTGGTAGCATTAGATTCTCCTAGGAACAAAAATTCTATTATGGGCTGTGCATGTGAGGGATCTAGGTTGCCCGCTCCTTATGAGACTCTAATGCCTAATGATCTGTCACTGTCTCCCATTACCCTCAGATGGGACTGTTTAGTTGCAGGAAAGCAAGCTCAGGGCTCCCACTGATTCTACAGTTTGGTGAATTGTATAATTATATCATTATATATTGCAATATAATAATAATAGAAATAAAGTGCATAATAAATGTAATGCACTTGACTCATCCCAAAACCATCCCCCAACCCCTGGTCCATGGAAAAATTGTCTTCCACAAAACTGGTCCCTGATGCCAAAAAGGCTGGGGACTACTGCTTTGAATACACCATCTCCAAGCTTTACAATAACATTGCAAGGTAGGGGTTATTTATCCCCATTGTACAGAGCAGGATATTGAGGCTTAAAAAGATTATATCATCTGCTCAAAATTATACAATGATATTCATTTATTCTTTCAACAAATACCTACTGAGAACCTTCCATGTTCTGTGACACCAGGCATTTGGGAGTAAATAATAGACATGTCCCTACCTTCATGGAGATTACAATCTTCCAAGTGGCAAAGCCAGATTCCATACCCAAACATGAATGGGATGCCAACGACATTACTCTTTTTCTTATTTTTAATTGTAATTTTATTTATTTTTTATTTATTTTGAGACTGGGTTATGAGACTAGCTAATTTTTGTATTTTTGGTAGAGATGGTTTCACCATGTTGCCCAGGCTTGTCTCAAATTCCTGTGCTCAAGTGATCCACCCACTTCAGCCTTCCAAAGCGCTGAGATTACAGGTGTGAGCCACCATACCTGGCCTGCTCTTTTCAATGGTTGTGAAAACTAAAGAAATGAGTTCTATGGGAAGCTACTCGACTTGAACCTGCATCAGAAGCCTATGTGTATACTCTGCATCTGTTCTGCATTCCCTTGCTCACCTGCATTCCTGCAAACCGACAGACATATGCACCATCACCATCAATAAGTCTTAGTTGAGAGGCCTTTTTAAAATGCTGCTGGAACAGATCTTCCTTGTTGATGTTAAGTACCAAATCTGACCCCAAAACATTCCCTTTTCTGCCCCTAAAAAGGCCTTACCTAGTTCTGCAATATCATTGGACCCCATTCCAAGGGCATGCCAAGGACCATCATCTTCTTATGGATTCAGTGATGATTGTTTGTTCCTGTGTATCTGACCCCCACCATTATCTTGCATTAGTGATCTACTACTGTGTAACAAATTATCCCACAACGTAATGGCTTCTAACAACAAACATTTATCATCTCATAGGCTCTGTGGGGCAGGGATGTAAGAGCAGTTTAGTTGGCTTGGTTCTGGCTCAGGTTCTCTCAGGAGGTTACAGTCAAGTGTTGGCTACACTGCAGTCAGCTGAATATTTAATCTGGGATACAGGATCCACTTCCAGGCTTACTCATATGGCTATCAGTGGGAGGCCTCCATTCCTCACAACACAGGCCTCTCCACAGGGCTGCTTGAGTGTCCTCACAACATGGCAGGTGGCTCTCCTCAAAGTGATCCAAGACAGCAAGTCTCTTTAGAGATCTTGTCTCTAAAGTCACTATCACTTCAACCTTATTACGCTCATCACGAGACATTAAGTCTAGCTCATAGTCAACAGGAGGAGAATTAAACCTCAGTTCCTGAAAAAAGATTTTGTGGACATATGTTTAAATGACTATTACCTTCTAACCCCTTCCAAGACAAGAAAAAATCTGGTCTTCAGGAGAACTTGCGTTAATTAACTATAAACCCAGAACCTAGAAGGTGAGTATAGTGTTGGTTTCTATTTGTTAGTGTGCTAACCAGAGCTGGTCAACAGGCTAGCTACACCAACGTGTACAATAATAAGGAAAAAAAATAATACTTGATGAGGCATTAAGCCTGGTGCTTATTAAAATTTAAATTATTAATTTCTGAAAAGAAACAGTAAGGGATTGGGTGGTGGTGGTGTTTCTTGACAGGTAAGTATTTGTAAACCAAAATCATTATTCTCTTTGCCACAATCACATTTCAACACCAGCTAGTATGTGCTGGCGTTTTATGTGTCTAGGGCTGAGTCTGTTATATACGAATGCTAATATCTACACACAAATTGATATCTCCTCTTTACTCACTACAAAGAAAAGAAAAGAGAAGTGATTAAGCAACAAACAAACAAAGCTCTTTATCCAAGTTAAAAATAAAAGGAATATAATTTCTACACAAAAATGAAAAACTTGTTCTTTAATTTCTAGTGTTTCTTGGTATTTATAGCATGATAAATGGCTCAACGTAGGTACAGTCATTCACTAAAGATGCTATAATTCTAAGAAACATTCAGTTGTATAAATGCTTTACATAGTCTAAACTGCCTAGGAAGCCAGATAAATAAGATATACGCAGCATAAAAACGGGCATATAGACACTAAAGGAGAAATAAGATATTCACTACAGTCAAGGTTTGCTATTCCTCCACTCGGAAATCACTTCTCTCTTAAAAATTTAAAAAAAAAAAAAAAAAAGGAAACTTTAATAAAAATAGTAAGATGACAGAGTAATCTCAGCAATTTGTAAGGCCAACCACCCATTTTTTTTTAAGTGATGGGAGCCTGGGTTAGTGGCATGCACTTGTAGTCCTAGCTACTCGAGAGGCTGAGGCAAAAGGATCACTTCAGCCCAGGAGTTTCAGGCTGCAGTAGGCTAGGAGCATGCCACTGCACTCAGCCTGGAAAACTGAGCAAGACTCTGTCTCTTAAAGAAAAAAAAAATTTTTTAATTAGGGGGAAAAAGTGTCCAACTCTGTTTAATGTGTTAAATTGTATAAGGTTTTGTTTTTTGAGATGGAGTCTCACTCTATGGCCCAGGCTGGAGTGCAAGTGGCACAATCCGGGCTCACTGCAACCTCCACCTCCTGGGTTCGAGTGATTCTCATGCCTGAGCCTCCCGAGTAGCTGAGATTACAAGGTGTGCACCACCACGCCCAGCTAATTTTTCTACTTTTAGTAGAGAAGGGGTTTCACCATGTTGGCCAGGCTGGTCTCAAACTGCTGACCTCAGGTGATCAGCCCACCTTAGTCTCCCAAAGTGCTGGGATTACAGGCGTGAGCCAACGCACCCAGTCAGGTTTTTTTAATATCCAATCATCATTATCACTGTCAAACCGTAGACACCGTGTTATACTGAACCAGGTGCTGTTCTAGAAGCTTCCTCTGAAATGGCCCTTAAATCCTGACACCAACACCATGAGGTATTGCCTTTAACAAATGAGAAACTGAGGCTCAGGGAAGTTAAATGCATATATCACTCACTCACTATGTGAACAGAGGCGAGAGGGGGCTCAAACCCAGACAGTCCAGCCTCAGTATCCAAACTCTTGACCACTATTCTATTTTCTTGTTCAGAGAGGGCTTTGGGAGACTTTGAGTTCAGAGTTTACCTCCTGGTCAAAAAAAGAAGTTTAACCACATTGTGTACTTCTGTACTGCCTTTAGAAGTCACAGCAAGCTGCCACCTGCATTAAAACTCCCAAAACAATTCTGTCAGGTAGGTAAACATTCATCTCCTTAGTGTTTCCAGAATTTCATTCTTTGTGTTTTTTTGGTTTTCGGTTTTTTGTTTGTTTGTTTGTTTTTTGAGACGGAGTCTCACTATGTCGCCAGGCTGGAGTGCAGTGGCACGATCTGAGTTCACTACAACCTCTACCTCCCAAGTTCAAGCGATTCTCCTGCCTCAGCCTCCTGAGTAGCTGGGACTACAGGCACGAACCACCAGGCCCAGCTAATTTTTGTATTTTTAGTAGAGACAGGGTTTCACCATGTTGGCCAGGATGGTCTCGATCTCCTGACCTCGTGATCCGCCCGCCTGACCTCCCAAAGTGCTGGCGTTACACGTGTGAGCCACCGCGCCCGGCCAGAATTTCATTCTTTCTCATACAATGTTCAAAGTTTCCACCATAGCCACATTCCCCCTGAAAAACTCTAGTTTTCCTTATTTAAAAAAATCCATTCATTTCTTCTAATTAAATAAATTTATTTTTAAAGGAAATTGTGTATCACATCCAGGAATTTAAAAACTAGTATTATTTGGTTTAGGCAAATTGGTTACGAAAAGTAATAATCAATGTATCATGACACTCTCCCACTGCACCCAGACATGACTTCAGAATCCTTCTCCATACAGTGGTCTAAGCAGTCTCTACCCATTAATCATCAATGACACTCAAAATGCAATCTACTGGGTATACCACATGGAATCTAATACACTCTTCAGACAAAGAAGGAACATGACACTCAAAGGTTACCAAGAAAGTGTTTATCTTCCTAAGATTTTTTGGGAAATGAACACTCAAAATCAGGATCCAGACCCCTACCCTCTCTTCTGACTCTCCTTCCTGCTCATCCCACTGTCTGGACAAACCTACAAAGGCTTTTTCACTTTTAAGAAGTGTACACAGCCTCATCAAACTATCTTCCTCTCCAGTGAAGCAGAATGCAGTCAGTCAAGAGCTCCCGAAAATTGAACAAGAAAATCCTCAACTAAGCAGCACTGTTTGGTCTTGCACCATCAGTGCCTTTGTCGATGAAAGAAAACATACATTGTATATGCCTATATGAAGCCCTGAGAACATCTATTCAGGCTGACGGCTTTGGAGCTACAACAATAAAACCATCAGCATCCTGTCTGATGTTCATCAGGCCATGGCAAAAGGCCCTTAAAAGCAGGGATTACCAAAGGCTTTCAGGCTGGAGGGGCCCCAAGGTGTGTCTGCTAGGTCTTGGGCACTGTCCAAAAAGGGGAACAAGGGCAGGGGCAGGGGCAGGGGCACGGGCAGGGGCACGGGCAGGAGAAAACAGCAGAGCTCATGCTCCTAGGTAGAAAGCTATCAGCAAAAATTTCCAAAGACTTCCTCCAAAGCAAGCCATGAGAACCACTGCTACATTCCTGGTCTGAACACAGATTCAGAAGTGAAGTTCCAAGGGCATGGTGGCCAGAATCTATAATGTGTCAAATTTTTACAGGCATATAACTATGTTTCTACTTGAAGATGGTCTTTTTCTGGCTTTGGCCAAAAAATATGGACCTGGGAGCACTAGATCATAGCCATGAGTGTCTAGCAAACTCATCCTTTCAGTCTATAAATACTTCACCTAGTAGGTGCTGGGTGCTGAGACAGAGCAGCGAACAAGACTAATCAAATCCTTAACTCGCAAAGAACTTGTATCCTACCTGGGAAAATAAACAACAAAACAAACATACATTTATCTCGGGAATAAATGACAGAAAGAAAACAAGACTTGAAAATAAAAGTGTGATGTGGATGAGATGGGGAGAATAAAAAACCAGGGAGCTAAGCTAGACATTAGATCCCTATTTTCAAGATAGAAAAAGGAGCTCAAATTGTTATCTAACTTTCCCAAGGTCACAAAAAATAGTTGAGGGCAGAGCTGGTATCTGAACCTGTAGCTATCTGGCTGTGGGACCAACCAGGCTCTCCACTGTGACTGCACGTTGCCTCCTCTAACCTTGTACCTGAGATCCTGAGACCGCACCTAGCCACTGTCCTAGGACACCGTCTCATCAGGGACATCTGAATTCATAATGTCCAGCTGCAGTGTGACCAGTCCTGAATCCACAGGCACTGGGTGCCTGCTTGCATCAGGCCAGAACATTCCTATTCTGGCAGCTTTCGCAGCCCCTGAGCTTGAAGCCAACCAAACCGCCAAATATGTGCCAGAGCAATGACCTGAACAGTATATGCAGATTCAATTCCAAATCTAGAAATCAGAGTCAGTTCCTTCCCATCTCATCCCATGGTCTGGAGCTCTTATACTTCCCTAACATTTCCATGGAGTGTGTCTGTCCATAGTGTGGGTGCCCAGTGTATAGGGAAGCACCATAACCACTGTCCACATGCACACTCACGTCACCCACAGCAGCACAACCAGGGTCACACTGCCACAGCTGCCTAGCAGCCCTCTGTTTAACAAGCAAAGTACAAAGCATCTTCCCCGCTGATGCCTGCTATCGATCAACTTAAGGACAAAGAGAACCAGCTTCCGCAGCACTCTCAGCAGCCATGGGAACAGCACTTTTTAAGGGTGGGAACTCTAAATGCTCAATTGTAAATAACTGCTTTAAAGCCTCCTGATCCTTTCATTTATAATCAATTGGTTTCATTTTGAGCAAAGAAAGTTGGAGGCATGAGGGACGGCACATACAGGAGACACTAGGGCACAATGAATCCCAAGAAAACAAATCAAAGGCAGCGTCAATAATTCAGCTACAAGCATGTGCCAGAGTTGAGAACACCTCCTGGGTTCAACTGATACTCCCTCCTCAGCCTCCTGAGTAGTGGGACTACAGGAGCTCGCCATCATGCCCAGCTTATTTTTTTATTTTGTGTAGAGACGGGGGCTCTTGCTATGTTGCCCAAGGTAGTACCAAACTCCTGGCCTCAAAATGGAGCACCTTGCCTTTGGGAGAACATCAAAAGCAGGATGGTCTCTCTGGTCCTCTCTCATCCCTTCTCCCCCTGAAACTGGTTATAAAACTTAACTGACCTTCCCCTGAAAGTAGGTCATAGTCTCACCCTCATTCTAGAGGGGTCCTCCACATGCCCAGAGGAAAGGAACATCCTTATCTCTGTGAGACACCAAGAAGAAATTGTACAAAACAAGCCTTGCTGGCTCCCCTCCACCCCCACAGTTTATTACTGGTAGACAATATTACCCCTTTGTCCTCCAATCATACTTTGGCACCACTGTCCATAAAAATACAGTTTTCCCCGTTGCTTTGGGTCTTCATTTCTGAAAACTCCTGTGACACGTAAAACTGATATTCAATAAATATGTTTGCTTTTCTCTTGTTAATCTGTTATGGGGGCCTCAGCCATGAACTTTTTGATGTCTAAGGGAAAGGAATCTTCTCTCCCCTACACAGGTTCTAGAATGTCAGCTCTGTGCGGGCAGGGATTTGTTCACCACTCTATCCTGGGTGCCTGAAACAAAGGGGCCCGGCATATGGCTGGAAGAAAATATCTGGGGAATAAGTAAAAACATTTTTTGTAGTAGCCCCAAATTTAAAACAACTAAAGGATGTGAGTCCAGAAAGCAAAGAACAAGAAGCTAAGGAAAATATCTTCAATCTACAAGAATGTTGGACATGACCCAGGCAACCTATCTCCTAAAAAGTAAAATTGACATTCCAGAATCCCAACAGACCTATCAAATGCAATCAGGTAAATGAACTGTTAGAAGGCCGAACCAAGAATACACTTGGAGAAGAAATTCCTAAAAGTTAATTTTAAAAATAATGTTGCCAAAGGGGAATGATTTGCAGTGGTACCAAGTAATTGGCACCGGTAACTCAGACTTGTGTCTCTTCTTTGCTCTGGAAATCCACTCATCACAAGAGTATTCCCTTAAAATGCATTCCTGGTTAGGGCTTATTTTATGACACTGTCAGTTTTTAACCATTCACATGTAATTGGGGGCTATAGAGGCATTTCTCTACTAAATTTGCTAATCTCTGAGACAGAGACCACTTCTGTGTCACCTCACCTTCTGCATCAAATGGGGATGCTCACACACTCAGAAGGAAAGAAGCCCTTTCTTGTTTTTCTTCTTTCTTTATTTTTTTAAGAGACAGGGTCAGGCTCTGTTGCCCAGTCTGGAATACAGTGGTACAATCATAGCTCACTGCAGCCTCAAACTCCTGGGTTCAACTGATCCTCCCTCCTCGGCTTCCTGAGAAGTGGGACTACAGGAGCTCACCACTATGCCCAGCTTATTTTTTCATTTTATTTTCTTTAGAGATGGGGTGGGGTCTTGCTATGTTGCCCACGTTGGTATCAAACTCAGGGCCTCAAGCAATCCTCCCACCTCAGCTTCCCACAAAGGGCTCGGATTACAGGTATAAGCCACTGAGTCTGACTCTTTCATGAAGTACATTACATCTACACTTAAGAGTTAAACAGGCCAGACACAGTTTCACAATTGGTTGGCCAAGACATGAGAATGGCTTGAGACCAGGAGTTCAAGACCAGTCTGGGCAACATTGGGAGATCCTATATCTACAAAAAAAATTTAAAAATTAGCCAGGCATTATGGCATATGCCTGTTTTCCTGGCTACAGGGAAGGCTGAGGCAGGAGGATCACTTGAGCCCAGAAGTGAGCCAGGAGTGAGCTGTGGTGAGCCGTGATCCTGCCACTACACTCCAACCTGGGTGACAAAGTAAGATCCTGTTTCTAAAAAAATACAAAGTAAAAGAGCCAAAATATGCAACCACCCATTAGTACAAGTAACTTAAAGATACATATCTTCAAGAAAAAGTTACAACTGAGTATAACTGCCACTCCTTCTTGACTGAGATGTGTCAATTATAATACTTATTTAGTCCATATTTCTGAACACCTACTATGTGCCAGGCAGTATCCTGGGACCATATGATACAAGAATAAATAAAACTGATAACAACCCCTGAAGATCTTAATCTACAGAATTAATGAATATCATGAACAGGTCAACAAATAAGTGAAAAACGTAACTTGCAAATATGGTTAAATGCTGGGAAGACAATAATCAGAGATGAAATAAGGACAAAGAAGAGAGAGGAAATCATACCTATTTCCTGTCATTGAGAGGCAGCACTGTGAACTTGTACAACTCTGGACAATCTGGCAGGGGACTCAGCAACTCAACCACTCCACCTGCAGGATGACTCACCAGGCAACCAGGACTCCTGCTGCACACCTCAATAAGCTGATAAAGTGCAGGTGGCCAGGTGCGGTGGCTCACGCCTGTAATCCCAGCACTTTGGGAAGCCGAGGTGGGTGGATCACCTGAGGTCAGGAGTTTGAGACCAGCCTGGCCAACATGGTGAAACCCCGTCTCTACTAAAAAAAAAAAAATACAAAAATTAGCTGGGCATGGTGGTGGGCACCTATAATCCTAGCTACTCAGGAGGCTGAGGCACAAGAATCTCTTGAACCCGGGAGGCAGAGGTTGCAGTAAGCTGAGATTGCACCACTGCACTCCAGCCTGGGCGACAGAGTGAGACTTTGCCTCAAAAAAAAAAAAGAAAAAGAAAATGCAGGTAGTCTTCCTTTGTCAGTAGCACAGAAGGTCAACCCATTAAGCCCTGGGCTGCATACAAGAAAGCAGGATAGAATGATATTATAGGCCAAGGCATGATGGCTCACGCCTGTAATCCCAGCACTTTGGGAGGCTGAGGCAGGCGGACTGCCTGAGCTCAAGAGTTCGAGACCAGCCTGGACAACATGGCGAAACCTCATCTCTACTAAAAATACAAAAAATTGGCTGAGCATGGTGGCACATGCCTCTAGTCCCATCTACTCAGGAGGCTGAGGCATGAGAATTGCTTGAGCCCGGGAGGTGGAGGCTGCAGTCAGCTGAGACTGCACCACTGCACTCCAGCCTGGGGGACAGAGTGAGACCCTGTCTCAAAAAAAGAAAGAAAATAAATAAAAGAATGATATCATAAATATATATTCACCTAACAATAGAGCCTCAAAGCATATGAAGCAAAAACTAACAAAATTCCACCTATATCTCCTAAATATGCTATGAAGACTTGAGAACGCATGTCAATTATCTAGCATATGGGCGCGGGGGGCGGGGAGCAGGTGTTGGTTAAAGAACAAGAGCAGCCCCATTCTCTTGAATGACTCCCACATCCCAGACTCCATGGTAAATGCTATTCACACATATGATTCATTTCTCACCACAACACTATAAGGCACAAGAGTAAACTGAGGTCCGAAGAGACTAGGTAATTTGTCAAAGTGCCCTGGAAGGGCATGTATCTCATGTTCCCTCTATGCCTCTCAGGTGTGGCACTGGGCTTCCCCTGGAGCCATCCATGAAAAACAGGACAAAAAAGACACCTAACAGATTATGTACCTTAATTAGCCTTACATGTTCCCTTACAGTTCCCCCCGCTTAACAACCCGCACACATGCTGCTTCTAGTAGATTCTGATTCATGCTGATTTCACTAGACAACTGGGAACAGTGTGGGCCAAGGTGAATTCTAATCTCACAGGCAAGCAGATTCTAGAGTTTCCCTTTCATAGAGGCTGGGCCCTTATACAGGAAGAGGTTGCCCCGATGCGCAAAGAAGGTTGAAACAGCAGGGGACAAGACATCTGAGAAAATGGCAGGGCACGACGAATCCTAACAAAACAAAGACATATGTAATGATTTAGCTACACATATGCAGCTGGACTGTAAGATCCATGAGGACAGGGATCAGCCTTGTTCACTGTTCTATCCAAGGTACCTGAAACAGGGGTGCCTGGCATATAGTCTCATGTACATAAATACGTGAGGACTAAAAGCATTATTTAGAACAAAAAAAAATGAAAACAAATAAAATGTCCAACATTAAAATGACAGAAAAGTAGACACTGGCCCATTTATTGAGGATCACTATTGCAGCTGCTAAAAATGACAAGGAACAGGAGACAAATATGCCACCCATTATGAACCATGCTGGAAAAAAAAGGGGGATAATTTAAAGAAATGGGGAAATGTTCACAATATAAAATGAAAAAGTAGATTGCATACCATCAGTCACAGACAGGATGTCTTGACTATCCCTATATGTACAATATGTCTTTCCTATGTGTAATATGTATAGAAAAAAAACCTATCAGGATGTAGTGACATTAAGTCACATTCATCTCTACATTGTGAGATGATTTTTTAAATTGTCTCTTCTTTTGGCTTGTAAGTACTTTTAAAAAAATTACTTTTCCCTTATCTTGTATGTACTTATAAAATGTTCTGCAATGAATACAAATCTGTTGTTTGGCATAATTTCTACCCCCATGATATCTGGGGGTTGTAGTGTATATCTCCACTCCATAGCACTTTGATACGAATATTCTGCAGCTGCCAAACAGGCTTCTGACCCTTCCCCCAGTGACAAATAGCTGGCAGTTACATTAGAAGAATGGTTCTGTATTAGGGGAGAATCCCCCACCTGCCAGAAGGCATTTGACGACCCCTGGATGTTCCAACTTAGGAGGATGCTAGTGGCATCCAGTGAGTAGAGGCCAGGAATACTACTACACATCCTACAATGCACAGAAGAGCTCCAGCAACATAGAACTATCAGGCCCCAAAATACCGCTAGTGCCAAGGTTGAGAATCCCTGTTTAAAATGAAGAGCCTGAGGATGTATCTTAAATATAAATAAGAGAAGAAACATTATTATTAACAATACTTAAAATACTGTAACTAGAGGAACAAGGTTCTAGAAGGGCAGAGAAGGGGAACATTTGTTCCACTGAATATCCCTTAACCCTAGCAGTCCATGACCCGAATTAAGAGCTTAGCAAGTGTCCTGTCCATCAGGGAAAATAGATTGCACCATAGAGGAAATTCTAATTTCAGAGTCAGGCAGAGGTAAACTTGAAGATCAGCCCTGCCAATGGCTAACACACTCCGCATCTGCAGAATGAGGAATAGAGTGCTATTTATTTGACTCTTCATTTTATTTTTTATTTACTTACTTTGAGACGGAGTCTCGCTCTGTCCCCCAGGTTGGAGTGCAGTGGCGATCTGGGCTCGGTGCAACCTCCGCCTCCCAGGTTCAAGCAATTCTCTGCCTCAGCCTCTCAAGTAGCTGGGATTACAGGCATCCACCATCACACCCTGCTAACTTCTGCATTTTTAGTAGAGATGGGGTTTCACCATCTTGGCCAGGCTGGTCTTGAACTCCTGATCTCATGATCCACCTGCCTCAGCCTCCCAAAGTGCTGGGATTACAGGCGTAAGCTACTGCACCTGGCCTACTTTTATATATATATATTGAGATGAATTCTCGCTCTGTAGCCCAGGCTGGAGTGCAGTGGTGTGATCTCCACTCACTACAACCTCAGCCTCCCAGGTTCAAGTGATTCTCCTGCCTCAGCCTCCCGAATAACTGGGACCACAGGTGTGTGTCACCATGCCCGGCTAAGTTTTGTATTTTTAGTAGAGATGGGGTTTTGCCAGATTGGCCAGGCTGGTCTTAAACTCCTGACCTCAAGTGATCCACCTACCTTGGCCTCCCGAAGTGCTGGGATTCCAGGCGTGAGCCACCACACCTGGCTATTTGATTCTTATATGACTTACATGGATCAATATATATAAAGCTTCTGACACTCTCCAAGGTACACCAGAGGTGCAGTATTTACTGGTGGCCTACAAAGTAACACCCAGAAAACTTCCAACATGGTGCACGGAAATTGCTTAGCTTCAAGCTCAACACCAATGAATCCAGGTCAATTCCCACATGGACCCATTATCATCTTCTAAAGAAATCTGTGTCTCATGAACTAAGTCTAGTCCTCTGGCTTCATCAGGCCCATTCAGGATAAACGACCACTAGTCATGAGCAACTGTGTGAGCATATAAATCAATGGCTGCTATCATCTATCACTAGTATTTTCTTGTGAAACTTCTAAAAATAAAAGATTATTAACAATGGGACAAAATATAAATGACAACTTTTTTCTTTTAAGTAGAGATCCAAAGGGGGTAAGATTACCTCTGCTGAGACTGAAATCAATACACAAGAACTTAATCAACTAAACCCTACCAAGATACCAGATGGTCTCTTAAGTATTTTGGGATTTTTATCTTACAGCCAACACACCCATCTGGTAGTATATAGAAATTATGTTTTTCCTTTTAAAAAAAAAAAAGAGAGAAAGAGTGTCCAAATACACCGTGTAATTGAGGTTGATGAATAGGGTTCTAAAAGTGTAGGCAATGAGGAAAGAAATACAAACATACATACAGATAAATGTGTAATTTATCGGAGCCATTAGAGTCAGCAGAGTCATATAACTTCTACTAGACAACTCCACAGCAAAAAATATAGGTTCAGATTGCTGAATCATTGTTCAGATGTAAATAGGATTCCTAAAACTTTTCTTGGTAGTAAAAATTAGTTTACAACATAAAGTAAACAAGAAAAGCAAGCTATAAAACCAAACAGTGGTAAAAGACCCTCAAATGACACATTTCACCAAAAAACTCATTTTGCAAATCAAGAGTTAAACAATTAAGTGTTTGAAAATGATTACATTTGAAAATGAAAACGATCACATTAATAAATTTTAAGATAAAAGCTGACTGTGCGTTTGATGAGGAAATGTGTATTTGATTAAATCTTCACACTAGTGTTAGGAAACATTTATTCCATGGAAAAGAGCACTCTGGTTAGAAACACATGGGCTCAAACACAAAACTTCTTTCTTACTCAGTTATCATCCCGAGGTCTACGGTCTTCCCTGTGAAAACCGCAGGCACATCCAATGGTTGGATAACTATTGCATCCTAATAAAATCAGATGCCAAGTTTCCCTTCTCCTGGCCGGTACTCAATCTCTTATGAGCTCTTTTTTGGCTGCTTCTCAACAGTTTTGTGCGGAACTCGCCACTGTGTTCTTCGAACATGAGTCTCATTCCACAAAAATCTTGTACTACACATTCCCACTGGTGTTCCTGGGTGAGTGGCAATGGTCAATTCTGTAATACCTTGCTGGCATTCAACATTTTTAGGATCATGGTACATGGAGCCCCCACCCTTGGCTTCCTTGATTTGGTTTTGTAACCCTTATGTATTAAAAGATAATTTCTCAGCAGCCATGTACAGCTCTGGTTTTCACACATTCAATATGTATCACTGCATTTGTACAGGGGGAAAAAAAGTACCAGGCTTTTTAATCCCTGGTGCTTATGGGTTTTATTTTTCCTTCTGGGAAGAAAAGGTGGAAGAATTAAGGACAAGGAGAAACTGAGAGAAACCAGAGACTCCCCTTATTAAGTTTAGCAGTAAAACTCAGTGCTGTGTTTATTAGGACCTTCAGGCTACCATTTGTAAAAGGTGTTCTTGATGGTCTGCTTTCGATGAGCAGATCATAGCAAGTCTGTTGAAATAATGAGCTCAGGGACATAAAGCAGGATTCAAACCCCAAACCAAGGCTTTACCAATTTCAAGCACTGTCATCAGCCACATGATCTTGAGCAAATAACGAAAACTTTAAGTGTCAGTCTGTGCATCTATACGACAACCTATTTCTAAGAGGAGCCAATAAAATATAAGCAAAGTGCCTTGCATTATACTCAACACAATAAATCCAAGTTGTCATATTATGCTGATTGAGTCCTGCTGTGATTTGAACCCTACATGTCTCCTCCAAAACGTAGGTGTTGTCAACGTGATGGTATTAAGAAGCGGGATCTTTACGAGGCACTTAGGCCACGAGGGCTCCTCCCTTGTTAATGAGAGTAAGAACCAGATAAAAAAGTCTTCAGACAGTGTTTGGTTCACTTGTTCTTCCACTTCTGCATGAGCGGTCACAGCGTATCTTCCTTACAGAGGATGCACCAATAAGGTGCCACCTTGGAAGCAGAGAAAAACTGTCACCAGACAGCCAAACCTGCTGGCACCTAAATGTTGGACTTCCCAGCCTCCAGAACTGTGAGAAATAAATTTATATTGTTTATAAAGTACCAAAGCCAGGCACAGGGGCTCATGCCTGTAGTCCTAGTATTTTAGCAGGCTGAGGTGGGAGGATCACTTGAGCCCAGGAGTTCAGGACCAGCCTAGGCAATATTGTAAGACCTCATCTCTTAAAAGAAAATAGAAAAAGGAAGGAAGGAGGGAGGGAAAAAAGGGAGGGAAAGAAGGGAGGGAGGGAAGGGAAAAGGGAAAAAGGGAGGGAGGGAGGGAGGAAGTAAAATAAATCACCCAGTCTCAGGCATACTCTTGTAACAATAAAAAACAAACTTAGACAAACCCAAAGTTAACACTAGGGTTTTTTAACCTTGGTAATAAACTCACACATGACTGTTCTTTGACACTGCTATACTATATGAAACGTCTATTTGCTTCTTCACTTTTGGATTTCCTGAGACAGCTCAAGGAAAAGGCATTATTTTTTCATGTAAATAAATAATTGCTTCAACAAAGATCAGAATCTTTAAACTGGAGATTCCCTCACCAGCAGCCCCCAACCCTCATTACTTTTCTTATTTGGAGTTTGAAATGTACACGGAGCACACAAAAACATTCTCTTGGGGAACATTCAAGCAATATGCCATTATTCTTCCAATACAAGGTAATAGAACCTAATAGAAAAATGTCTGCCCCCTCTCTTTGACTGTATTACAGATGGCAGCCAAATGAGTGTGTGTTCTGCAGCAGAAAGCCTGGGAGGTGCAGGCATTAGACGTTCCCATGGTGCATCAGCCTGGGGTCACCCCACTCAAACACCCTGCATTTAGCTGCCAACAGAAAATGAAATGCCTTTGTCTCAGGACAGAGGAACTGAGGTATTTCAAGATGTGTAATTCCAGAAGAAAACCTCTCTTTTGCTGCCCAGTTTTCATTTCCCCTTGGGTGAACATGTGTAGCCTGGTAGGAGCAAGCTAGGTGTCTTCCACCTGGATCCTTGGTGCCTATGTGTGAAACACATTCAAGGCAGGAAAGAATGGGGTCCTGGAGGGATGCCAGGGAATCCGCAGAAGTTAGGTGCTGCTAAGTCCAACTAAGATGCAGTCATGAGACCTTGTGAATGAAACAAGGATTGCCTGGGTAACGAATGGACAACTATGTTAACGAATCTCCTAATATGTTATTTTAATCTCAAGAGTGTCTTCATCACCACGGGGGTCCACAACACCCTGCAGTAGTCTCCTTTACTAACTCCACTGTTAGGATATTCTCAGGTGACAATGCATAGGACTGGTTTAATCAAACACGAAGCCTCCACTTATCATGAAGTTGCAGCATGTCTTGGGCTTCAGGCATATCAAAAGCAAGACAGAAAAATAAAACCCAAGATGGCAGAGGATTCATGGATGGGTACAAGGGAGTGTCAGTAGATAGGCAAGCCATAATGGGCCTCACAGGCCACAATCACAATCAGGACACTTTGTAAGGGAACATCTCAAGGCATCAAGGGCACCAAATATTCAGTGGTTTCAGAAAAGCAGCACCAGCTCCAGGGTCAGAGTTTGAATTTCTAACTCTTTTTTTTTTTTTTTGAGACGGAGTCTCACTCTGTGGCCCTAGCTGGAGTGCAGTGGCGCGATCTCGGCTCTCTGCAAGCTCTGCCTCCCAGGTTCATGCCACTCTTCTGCCTCGGCCTCCCAAGTAGCTGGGACTATAAGCGCCTGCCACCACGCCTGGCTAATTTTTTTGTATTTTTTAGTGGAGATGGGGTTTCACTGTGTTAGCCAGGATGGTCTCAATCTCCTGACTTCGTGATCCACCCGCCTTGGCCTCCCAAAGTGCTGGGATTACAGGCGTCAGCCACCGCGCCTGGCCAATTGATAACTTTTAATGAGCTGGATGAACCTGAACAATTACAGGATCATCTAGCTCATTAATCGCACACACAATGTGGCTCAGTTTCCTTCTTTAGAGAAACAATGGTATTGACCCTCCTTTGGGGAGTTGTTATGAGGCTTAAATTAGATAGTATGTATATGGTGCTTAGTATAATATCTGGCATGTAAGAAAACTGCAATTCCTGTTTTGTTTAAAAATTAATCCAGATAATGGTGTGAAAGACGGTAAAATGAAAGACAGGAAGAGCTGTTCAAACACTGCCAATTCCAGTTATCACGTGCTTAGTAAAGAATAGTCTGGCAGTTTCCCATAAAACTAAATACGTACTTACTATATGACCCAGCAATGGCACCCTTGAGCATTTATCTCAGAGAAATAAAAACTTAGGTTCACTCAAAAACCATATACACAAATGTTCATAAGCAGCTTTATTTGTAATAGCCCCAAACTAGGAAAAGCCCAGATGTTCTTCAACAGATGAACGGATAAACAAACTGCCACATCCCTACCATGGAATACTGCTCAGGAATAAAAAGGAACAAACAACTTGGATGGGTCTGGGGAGCTACACTGAGTAAAGCAAGCCAGCACCAAAAGCTTATGTACTGTATGATTTCCTTTATACAATGACATTCTCGAAATAACAATGGGTTAGTAATCGCTAGAGGTTAGGCATGTGGGGGTGGCTATCGAGGGGTAGCATATGAGATCTTTGCAGTGATGGAACTGTCCTGTATCTAGATTGTGATGCTGGTCACACTAATCTACACATATGACAAAAATGCATAAAACTATACATACACATACACACCACAAACACCACTGAGTAAATACAAATGAGTGCATGTTAAACTGGTGAAATCTCAATAAAATCTGTGAATTGATAATGTCAATTTCTTGGTTTTGATATTACACTATAAGTATATGGAATGCATCATTGGGGGAGGCTGGGGAAAGGGTACAAAGAACTCCTCTAGGGGAAGAAGGTTTTGAATGGAAGCATTTCTAGATGTGTAATTCCAGTTTTGGACAAAGAAGGCAGTTCAATTAAGAATTAGATGATCTGGCCGGGGGTGGTGGCTCATGCCTTTGATCCCAGCACTTAGGGAGGCCAAGGCAGGCGTATCACTTGAGCTCAGAAGTTCGAGCCCAGCATGGACAACATGGCAAAACTCCATCTCTACCAAAAATACACAAAATCAGCCAAGCATGGTGGCGTGGTGGGACCATAGTCCCAGCTACTCTGGAGGCTGAGATGGGAGGATTGCTTGAGTTTAGGAGGTGGAGGTGGCAGTGAGCCAAGATTGCGGCAGTGAGCCAAGATTGCGCCACTGCACTCCAGCCTGGGTGACAGAGTGAGACCCCATCTCAAAAAAATAAAAAAAGATGATCTACTGCAGAGAATCAAAAACGAACCATATTTTATCCAAAAGAGCTACTCTCTCTGAATGAAGCAGTCCTTATTTGTGTCTGTATAAAGCAGGTAAGATTTTATGGCCTCTGTACGTAGTAAGTTAGACTATGAAGTCTGGAAATAGGAATGAATACCCTAGTGGCAAGGAAAATAAACCAAGTCTACCTGATCTAAGAAACAGAATTTACTCAAAGTATTGGGTAGCTCAGCTCCCAGGATCACTGGTTGGGCTAGATCAGGTATTGGCAAACTGCAGTCAAATCAGGCAACTGCCCGTTATTGTACATAAAGTTTTGCTGGAACACATCCATGCTCATTTGCTCACATATTGTCTATGGCTGCTTTCACAACACCACAACAAAGATGAATAATTCCAACAAAGATTGTATGGTCCATAGGACCTAAAGCACCTACTATCAGGCCCTTTGCAGAAAAAATTTGCCAACTGCTGGGCTAGATAATGGAGCTCAGGAGCCAGCCCCGTTAAGGCAACGAGGCTTCTCTACCACCACTGCTATTTTTGTCAACAGGATGTTGTAGCAACTGCCAAAATGTCTTTTCTTCTGTCTGTGTTGGCAAAACTAGCAGCAAATCCAAAGCCTGGGACAGATGCATGTGATTGATGGAGCCCGGGTCACATGCCCACACACTAGCTGCAAGGGAGGCTGGAAACCTGAACCTCAGACAGTCTCTGGATCCCACCAGGACTCATATATCAGTTAAGGCCAAAACCTAGAAAGGGGTTCCAAACAGCAGGTGGGCAATACACAGCCTAGAAAAGGAATGTGGGGTGTGGACAAAGCTATTAACCACAACCCAACTAGGAGAGCTTTTATTTTCTGTGGCTAAATGCAAACACTGGGTTTTTGGCCAGCTGGGCCAGTAACAAACAGGTGATAATCATTGTCAATATCTGCTAACCCTGGGCTTCTATTTGTTTACTTTCATCTTCGGTTTTCCCTTCTACCTTTTATATTATATTTTTATCCCTGGGTTGGAAATACTGAGATTTTTTAAATGTTCTTAGTGTGGGAGAAGGAAAAGCAATATCCAAGATCAGGAGCCTCTTCAATTGTGTGCATTTATGAAGCTAATTTTAAAAGACAAAGCAAACCAGGCAGCTCTAATGTCCTAACAACTTTCCAGCAGCAAATGGGTTATGTCGATCATAAAGCAAAACCTTCTTGTTGGATTTGACTTTAAGACAAATGAGTACATTGCCTGTTCCAAATAGGAGGCACAAAGTTCCAGCAATCTAAAGCTTACAAGCAATTAGAGACAGAAAGGGGAGAGTGTAGTCTTTCAATGATTATCTCATTAAAACCTTTCTTTTAAATTTAACAGGATTCTATAAATCTTAGATACCATGGATCACATTCCTAGCATCCTAACCTGGTATCCAGGCTTTCTAACTCAATGATTTCTTCCAGTTAACAAAAGCCAAACTAGTTCTATTTCGGATAGAGATGGAACAAAAAGGGGGCAGTGGGGGCATGTGTGCACGAATACGAGATGTGTATTCTTAGTGATGGAGCTAAGTTGTGCAAGAGCCAAGTTCAAAGCCCTTCCAAACCAGTTATCTCCCAAAATATACCAAAAACCCACTGGGCTTCAGAATCACTTCTGAATTCCCTTGAGCAGCTTTAAATTCTCCCCTGGGATTAATCTTAGTTCTCAGAAATGAAACACTGTGATCACATACAGGCCACCCCCTCTTTGGAAAATGGTACATGCAATTTTTACTTATGGGAAGTCACATCAGTTTCACAGTAAGTTTTCACAAGGCATAAAAAAATAAAATAAGACTTGTGAGAAATGATATTCAAAACCTAAAGCTCCAAAGTTAACTTTGGCACATCCGCCAAAAATGATTTTCCAAAGCTGAAAAGACAGAGGCCTGACACCGTAGGTGACACTTCTTTATCAGCTCCAAGAACTCCAGGGCACATAATTAGCACCCAATTAGTTATTAATAACTTAATATTCACACATCTGCTGAAACTCTGTAGATGCACTGTATAATTTAAATGTGATCACAATCATCTCTCTTAGGGTAGGTGCTGTGTACATAATGGATTTGGTTCCACAGAGCAGGAAGAAGGACAAACTTAGAAGCCTCACCTGTTCCTTCCTACAGGGTACAAATGGTCAACTCAGAATGAAAAGGGTATCCTAGTTCATCTATAAGAATCCAATTAAACTTAAATATTATATCATCAAACTGACCATTCAATAAGCATTTGCTGACTATCCTCTATATACATTCACTGTGTTACAGTGGGTGCTTTTTTGTTTTTTTTTTGAGACAGAGTCTCATTCTGTTACCCAGGCTGGAGTGCACTGGTGCAATTTCAGCTCACCTGCAAACTCTGCCTCCCTGGTTAGAGCAATTCTCCTGTCTCAGCCTCCTGAGTAGCTAGGATTACAGGCGTGCACCACCATTCCCAGCTAATTTTTGTATTTTTAGTGGCGATGGGGGTTTCATCATGTTGGCCAGGCTGGTGTCGAACTCCTGACCTCAAGTGATTCACCGCCTCGGCCTCCCAAAGTGCTGGGATTACCGGCATGAGCCACCGCGCCTGGCCAATAGGCACTTTTAAAATAAAAACACAAAGTTATTATTGGACCTAGAAAAATTTAACAACTCTCCCCTAATTTTGCCCCATTTCCAATCAGGGTTCAAATCTCCAAATGCCCAGATTTTACTAGTTAATTCATTTGAATTGAGATCTAAATAAAGTACATATGGAGATCAGTTGGTATGTCTGTCTGTCTCTGTCTGTCTGTCTCTCTCTCTCTCTCTCTCTCTCCAGATGGGGTCTTGCTATGTTTCCCAGGCTAGAAATGAACTTCTGGGGTCGAGCAATCTTCCCTTTTCAGCTGCCCAGGTAGCTAAGACTACAGACTTTCGTGGATATGTCTCAAATTCTTTAATCTTTAGGTTTTCCATTCCATCACTTTTTCCTTTCTTGTAATTTATTTGTTAAAGAAAGCAGATCTTTGGTCAGTCTGGAATAGGCCGATGGTATCCTTAACAACACTGTTTACCATGTTTTCCCATTCTCTGTAGTTACTGTAAATTGTTACTTGAACAGATCAGGTTTATTTGTTTTTATAAGACTACTTCCTTGGAGGTATTCTACTGTCAGGGGCAAACAACAGCTTATTGTCTCTGGAGGATATTACCAAGTGTTGATGTCTCATGCCCAGATCCATCAATTCATTGATGGGCTGCAAAATGGCAATCGTCTACTTCCATCACTCCATCAACTTCCCCTCATCTATGACTTAGTTACCCAGTATTAAAAGCCAGTCTGAATTTTAAAAATACAGACGCTAAGCTTCTACTACATATAGCATGATCAGAAGCCATAACCAAAAGCCTCATTTCCAAGTCAAATCTGGGTTTAAGGGGCTCCCCAAAGAGTATAGACAGACAAACTTGAGTCAATGCCCATTCACTACAAAGGGCAGTAAGGAGAACAGGTGGAGTCTGCAAAGAACTGTGGCCTCCCTTTTACTCTGCAGTGCCGGGGCAAAATGCAGACCTCTTCTGGGTATTGTGGGTCCAGTCACCAGCTTGTAGAACCACATCACTCTTCAATTGCTTTCCCAGAACCATCTGAGGACACTAAGCTGCTCTCCAAACCCAAAGCAAGCATCTATCACCAGAACAGAAGATCTCAAGAGGCTGGCCAAGAAAGGTCCTCGCATACAGGCAGCAAAGCAGAGCAAAATAACAAACTGTACTTGAGAAAAATAGAACCAACAGCCTGAACTCAACTGAATGACGGCTTTACAAATTGCAAGGCTGACGGCCCCAAGCAGAGAGAGGCACACACCACAGCCCGGGGTCAGGGCCCGTGGCTAGTGGGCAGCTCTGTGGCTGAGAAAAATGGCCGGAGGAGCCAATTTAATAACTCGGAGTCAGCATCAGGGCTTCTGCCTTAGTCCTTTGATTTTTACAAACTAACAATCCAGGCAAGTGGGCAACACAAAAACAACTCTGCAGGTGAGCCCTGCAGTGGCCTTGCGGGCAACGGCACCAGGTTTCTCTATGGGCTTCCAGATGAGGAGGCTGGGCGTGCCCTCCATATAACCAACAAGGTCTCCTCAGAAGGCATTCATTAGCTAAATGTGCACCAGCCCACAGGAAAGGCACCCAGGCCATTAAATATAAATGCAAAACAAAATTAGACCCATCCATCCTTAAACCTCAGCAAGCAAGGTTTACTTCCTGCTTTGCAATTTTTCTAAAAGGCACTGAAATGATTGCCCATGACCATGCTTCTAGATTTGGGCCCAGTCCTCCCAAGTCAACCAAAGAAATTGATTTTTTAAAATCAGATTTCATGAAGACATCTGTTGACACTCCTAAACCTGGATTAAGTTTCTATCTATGTAATGATGACCCATCTTTTAAACAGAACCGCAAGTCCATCTGTAGTGGGACAAAACACAAAAGCCGATAACCTTAAATGAATTGGAAACATTTACCTAAATGAGAGTCAGAACTAACTCGGTGATTCTTCCTTAAAAACATATCAGTAAAATGGGTGGCACGGAGAGAAGGCAAGGAGAAATAAACATGTGAAAACTTTCTCTCCCCCAAGTTAATAAAAATAATTATTGCTTAACAAACTACTCAGTATTGCTGCAGTCCACAGGATAACCATGTGCTGGGCGTCTTGCCCTCCCGAGATTTCCACTTTGTTCCCCAATAGAAACATCCCATAAGGACAGGGACTTTCATCTGTTTCCATTCACTGCTGCATCCCCAGAGCCAAGAACAATGCTTGATGGTGGGTATTCTATACATATTTCAGGGAGGGAGGGGGAGGAAATCTGGAGAGAGGAGGAGGAAGGAATGGTGGAGGGGGAGGTAGGAATTTTATTTGTTTCACTAGAACTGAGAGTATTTAAGAGCTAACAGGCTACTCCAAGGAGTTGATGATCGAAGAGTCAAGCTTCAGATTATTCTCTGTAAATACGCCTCTAGTTGCATGTAATTAGAAGATAACCTGCCTGGACATCTTCTAGCTGAAGCTCGAAGAATCTTCTCCTGATCTCCTATCTCCACACCAAGTTCCTCAGAGGCACCTCAAACAGCAAGGGGTACCATGCAATCCAACAGTTTCTCTTCTGATGGGCAAACACCTTCCCACTTAAAACACTGAGGGAAGAGAAAAGAAACTCTAAAGGCTGTGGCCCTGTACTCCAGATCCATTATATTCAGAAAGCGATCCAAGAAGAAACCAGAAGTAGAAACGTGAAATATCCAAAAGCAAGTGGATCTTGATTAAATCACTACATTGCCTTTTAAATAACTACAGTTTGTGTTAGACTTCGTTTCTTTAAACCTGAAAGCCCATTTTGCATCATGAAAAGGGTGAAGATTGCTTAATGGCAACCATTAGGCTCTCATCAGACAGCTCAGACCCTTGCTAGCCACAAGACTTTTAAAACAGCTAACATCTTTCCTTTAAGACATTTGCTTCATCTGTTCAATGGGATAAGAGTACCTCCCTTTTGGGATCTTACGGGGATTAAATATGGTAATGTGCAAAAAGCACCTGGTATAGAGCCTGATCCTTGGTTTATGTTCTACAAGTTGTATTCATCAGGAGAAAGAAGAGGAGGAGGAGGAGGATCAACACATATACACTGGAGAGAAAGCCCATTTTAGTGTTGGAAATGGCCCCAGGTGCATACCCCAGGACCTACTCTGATCTCTCCAGAGGGCGGCTTTCATTTTGGGAAAAGACTGATTGTTGTCTGTTCTTTGCCCATCAACTACATTTCTCTCTTAAGGATGCTATGAATTTTCATGTTCACATAAAGCACTCAATCAGGAAAGCAGGCTGTCAATCATGGACAATGGGCAGGACTCTTAAGAGGGTAGATCAAGCAAGGAAAATATCTGGCTGGTAAGAGTTTAAAGCAAGAGGCAAAGCAGTGAAAGTCTCCAGTGGAATGCAAACCCAGTTAAAGAGAAACGTAGTGTCTGTAATGCTTTCAAAGGTATATACCACTCCCACTCCATGCTTAGTATGTGTTGAGTTTTTATTGAATGAAAAACAGAATGGGAAAAAGACAAGGACACCCACTTTCACCACCCCTATTCAATATAGTACTGAAAGTCCTAGCCAGAACAATCAGGTAAGAGAAAGAAAGAAAAGGCATCCAAATAGGAAAAGAAGAAGTCAAACTATCTCTCTTCACTGATATGACTGTATAACTAGAAAACCCTAAAGACAAATGCTCCTGGAACTGATAAACAACTTCAGTAAAGTTTCAAGATACAAAATTAATGTACAAAAACCAGTAGCATTTCTATACACCAATAATGTTCAAGCTGACAGCCAAATCAAGAACACAATCACATTTACAATAGCCACAAAAAAGAATAAAATACCTAGGAATACATCTAATCAAGCGGGTGAAAGATTGCTACAAGAAGTACGAAATACTGCTGAAAAAAAATCACAAATGACACAAACAAATGGAAAAACCTCCCATGCTCATGGATTGGAAGAATCAATATCGTTAAAAGAACCATATTGCCCAAAGCAATGTACAGATTCAACACTATTCCTATCAAACTACCAAGGTCATTTTTCACAAAATTAAAACAAAAACTATTCTAAAATTCATATGGAACCAAAAAAGAGCCCGAATAGCCAAAGCAATCGTAAGCAAAAAGAACACAGATGCATCACATTACTTAATTTTAAGCTATACTATAAGGCTACAGTGACAAAAAGAGCATGGTACTATTACAAAAACCAACACATACACCAATGGAACAGAATAGAGAACCCAGAAATAAAGCCATACATTGATAGCTATCTGATCTTCAACAAAGTCCACAAAAATAAACAATGGGGAAAGGATTATCTATTCAATTAATGATACTGGGATAACTGGCTAGCCATATGCAGAGGAATGAAAGTGAACCCCTACCTTTCACCACATATAAAAATTAAGATGGATTAAAGACTTAAATGTAAGATCAGGAACTATAAGAATCCTAGAAGAAAACCTAGGAAACACCATTATAAACATCAGCCTTGGAAAAGAATTTATGACTAAGTCCTCAAAAGCAATTGCAATAAAAACAAATACAGACAACTGGACCTAATTAAACTAAAGGGCTCTGCACAGCAAAAGAAAAATATCAACAGAGTAAACAGACAACCTTCAGAATAGGAGACAATATTTGCAAATATGCGCACAGCAAAAGAAAAATATCAACAGAGTAAACAGACAACCTTCAGAATGGGAGACAATATTTGCAAATATGCATCTGACCAAGATCTAATATCTAGAATCTACAATGAATTTCAACAACTGAACAAGCAAAAAACAACCTTATTAAAAAGTAGGCAGGGCAAGGCTGGGCACAGTGGCTCACGCCTGTAATCCCAGCACTTTGGGAGGTCAAGGCAGGCAGATCACTTGAGGCTAGGAGTTCAAGACTGGCCTGTTCAACATGGGGAAATCCCTCTACCCAAAAAAAAAAAAAAACAAAACAAAAAAACTAGCCAGGCATGGTGGTGTGTGCCTGTAGTCCCAGCTACTTGGGAAGATTTTTTTTTTCAATTCTATGATAATCTAAAAATAAAATATTCCCATTTATGAACAAGCCAGGCAAGAACCCTGGTAACTGGCAATCAAAAGAGACTTGCATGCAAACCTTAGGTTTACCTTATGTTTGTTGGGTTTGGTACAATTCACAGGGTTCTTGCAAGGTGCTTTCCCCTTTGAAAAGGGGTCTACACATTACTTAAATGGAGAGATGCTGCTCTACAGCAAGGTCCTGAAATTCTGCTTAACATAACAGGAAAAAAAAAAAAACTACATACAAATATTAAATATCCTTCTAGTGGGTGCTCTTAAATACTAAAAAGAAAAAAATCAGTGTCATTTCTATATCAGCATCTGAAGAGAATTAGCAAGAAGCCTTTTTGGTTTTTCTAAGGCCACTTGTGAATACCTGCAAATAATAACTTTGTACCACGATTTGGAAAACAGTGGTTGAAGAGTTAACAGGTCTAAGGACAACAGACTCCTTTTTAAAAGATAACCAAGAATTTTTTTTGTAATTACGTCCTTAAAATTCCAAGAGTGAGTCACAGTTCCAAGTGATAAGTGGAATCCGATTATCATGCTAAGATTACACACAGTCCTCTTAACGAGATTACTCCAGTCTGAATAAATAATAATTCACAGACGTGAATGGTAAGATGGCTATGCTCATCTCTCAACATATCACTCACTTGGTCGGTGAGCTTCTCAAAGGGCTGGGCTGGGTTTGTGGGCAGGAGTTTCCTGGGCAGCAGAGTTTAAATGTGAGTGATATCTCTGTTTGTGGTGCATGGCCAACAGCAATAAACACACACACACAAATCCACAGTTGGCAACACTGGTGAGGACAGAGGCATGGAAGCAATGAGACGCAACGCAACCCCAGTCGACTCCTAAGAAGTCTACAGTTCCCGCAGGTGTGTGCTCTGGCATCACAAACAACTTTGCTTCCTTCTGAAACTGAAACCTGAAGGGAACAAGGCTCAGAAGGAACAGAAAGTGTTCTGCTTGATCTGCACAGTCTCAGTTTTGACATTCAGAAAGCCACAGAAAGTTCTCTGGCCTCTGTTTTCATCCTTGAAATCCAGCCCTTACCAACATGCCCAGCACATGATGGTGTATTGTGTGGACTGCTTCACTCAGTCCTCTCAAAAACCTTATGAGGTTAAGTCCTTCTACTATCCGCATTATCCAGATGAGAAAATTACCCAAGTTAACCTTCAAGTCACTTGCCGAAAGTCATTCTGATAATAAGTAGGACAAGAGCCAGAATTCAAATTCTGGTCTGAGCTGCTGGATATAACAACTAACTACCTGACCAGAGATAAGCAACTGACATGAATAATTCCATAATGCCAGGACATCTTAGTTCTGGTACAAACATAAGGATTTTTAGAATTGAAAATATTGCATATGAATATAAAAATGTGTTAGTCCACCAACTCCACACAGAACAATGGCTAAGAGAAGACTCTCTTTCCTCCACAGCAATAAGCTATGTGGCAGAGAGGCCACCCCACTCAGCAATCAGTATATTGATCACTGACATGGATGAGGACAGAGAATGGAGATTTAACCAACTGGCATAGTATCCAAGGTTGAAATGAACAAATCATATGATCAATCAAAGAATCAAAATTTCAAACTTCCAGCAAGGCGGAACCAGACTAATACCAACAGTATGAGATTTTACCAAGTAAAATACTACATGAGATTAACCAAAAAATCATCACAGTGCAGGAGCAGAGAGAGCAGCGTTTCATACAAAAAAAGCATTTGAAACAAATGTTTAGATCAGCACTATTCATGTTAGTCAAAAGTGGAAACTACCCAAATACCCATAAAGAAATGAGTATATAAACAAAATGTGGTGTACCCATAGAATGGACTTTTATTTGTCCATAAAAGAAATGAAGTATTGATACAACAAGGCTGGGCGTGGTGGCTCACGCCTGTAATCCCAGCACTTTGGGAGGCCAAGGCAGGCAGATCACTTGAGGCCGGAAGTTCGAGACCAGCCTGACCGACATGGTGAAACCCAGTCTCTACTAAAAATACAACAAAAAAAGTACTGATACAACAAGATAGATGAACCTTGAAAATATTTTGCCAAGTGAAAGAAGTCAGACACAAAAGGCCACCTATTAAATGAAATGTCCAGAATAGGCGAATTTATAAAGTAAGATAGTAATTAGTAGATGCTTAGGGCTGAAGGTGTTCAACGAAAATAGGTAACTGCTAATGGGTATAAGGTTTCTTTGGGGTATAATAAAAATGTTCTAAAATAAGATCGTTATACAACTCTTTCAATATATGCAAAATACTTTAAATGAGTAAATTGTATACTAATTGAATTCTATCTCAATAAAGCTGTTACCAAAAGGGAAAAAAAGCAACTGGAGCATTTAGTTGTCTGTGTGTTTTCAGACAGCAATATACAGTACTTTAGACCATAGGAAAGCTAAACTGACCTTCAAGGATGGCTCAAAGTTAGGAAGAATTTATGCAAGAATGAAAAAGGTTGTCACCATGAAGTAGTGAGCTCTCCAGTTATTAGAAGCATTCAAGCAGAGGCTATCTAACTGTTGGTCAAGAACACTACTAATTTCACAGATTCTTGGGATTTGGAAAATAAAACACACTATCAAAAAGATGTATTTCCATTTAGGGCTGAGAGCTCTAAGGAACCATCTCTGAGATACCAAAACTCTAATATTTTTCATGGATGACATTTAAGTGACTGAGGAATTAGTAAATAAATTAGAAAATGTTCAAGAGTACAAAATGTGGAGATAGGCTACCTGGAATCAAATCCATAGGCCATCTAAGCCTTAGGGAAGCAATCAGCCTAAGACTCAAGTTTTCTGTTTTGTAAAAATAAGTCAACAACAATAATAATGGTATTAATAATACAGGCTAAGTGCAGTGGCTCACATGCGTAATCCCAGCACTTTGGGAGGCCAAAGAGGGCAGATTGCTTGAGCTCAAGAGTTTGAAACCAGCCTAGGTAACATGGTGAAACCCCATCTCTACAAAAAAAACACAAAAATTAGCCAGGTGTGGTGGCGCATGCCTATAGTCCCAGCTACTCAGAAAGCTGAGATAGGAGGATCACTTGAACCTGGGAGGCCAAGGTTGCAGTGAGCTGAGATCACGCCACTGCACTCCTACCTGGGTGATACGAATGAGACTCTGTCTCTAATAATAATAATTATTTATATATATGATATATATATAAATTAATACTTTATAGGGTAATTGGTAAAAACTAAACAACATAATGATAAGGCCTTTCTCATAGCATTTCATTGGAGCAAGATGTTTAGCAACTCCGTGACAACTTGATTTTCGCCAACTCATTTTATTGGATTTTATTTTAACATTAAGAATAGAAGTCCCGTGCAACCAAATCATGCCTGTAATATGGCTGTTTGACAGGCTCCATCAAGTAGAAGTTAAGTCTTTATTGCACGCTCAGGAAGTCCATATGTGAATTTTACAAGGTCTCAGCTCTCCTTCAAACCTTGTCTATTACAAATACAGACTTTAGATATATTCTCACTTTGAGATCACTTACACTGTCGACTATTTGCAGGGCAAACCAATGCAATCAAACACTAAAGTGTCAAGGAGATTAGAGAACTGCCAAGGTCTGAATTACATCAACAGCTTGAAATCAGCTCACTCAACAGTGTTGTGACAGTATTACACTGGCAAAACAAACACAGCATATCAGATATGGCATCACATTCCAGCAGTTTATTTCTCAGACTTATAGAGAAACATCCCGTCATTACAGTTGTTCCCAGAGGATAAGCACAGGCATTCTTCTCAGTTAACTCTGTAACAAATGCTTAGTGACCTCACAGGAGAAGAGGGGAAACTTTCAAACCTCTGCTGAGTGGTGGTCAAGAAGTTTTGTCCTGCTACCTGCTTTAAAAAGAACTGTAGCCTAAAAGTTTAGGTTTCCACAGAAAAAACATTTGATAAAATCCAACACAACTTCATGGTTTAAAAAAAAAAAAAAACACGGCTGGGCACAGTGGCTCACGCCTGTAATCCCAACACTTTGGGAGGTCAAAGTGGCAGATCATGAGGTCAGGAGTTCGAGACCAGCCTGGCCAACATACTGAAACCCCGTCTCTACTAAAAATACAAAAAAATTAGCCAGGCGTGGTGGTAGGCACCTGTAGCCCAGCTACTTGGGAGGCTGAGGCAAGAAGAATCGCTTGAACCTGGGAGGTGGAGGCTGCAGTGAGCCGAGATCGCACCACTGCACTCCAGCCCGGGTGACAATAGGAGACTCTGTCTCAAAAAACAGGCAGTTTGGTGGCTCACACCTGTAATCCTGGCACTTTGGGTATTTTTGCTTCAGTAAGAAATTAATGTATATAGATCATATGGCACACAGATCTCTCGAGGCCAGGGGTTCAAGAACAGCCTGGCCAATATGGTGAAACCCCATCTCTGTAAAAATAAAAAAATTAGCCAGACATGGTGGCACACAGCTGTAATCCCAGCTACTTGGGAGGCTGAGGCATGAGAATCGCTTGAACCCAGGAGGTGGAGGTTGCAGTGAGCTGAGATTACACCACTGCACTCCAGCCTGGGTGACAGAGTGAGAGCCTGGGTGACAGAGTGAGACCCTTTCTTAAAAACAACACAACAGCAACACCAAAAAAAAAAAAAAAAAAAAAAAAAAAAACACTGGACGAACTAGGAATAACAGAGAACTTCCTCAACCTGAAAAAGGGCATCTATTAAAAACTCACAGCTAACATCATACTCAATAGCAAAAGACTATATATTTTTCCTCCTAAGATAAGGTACAAGATAAAGATGTCTGATCTCACCACTTCTATTTTGGAGGCCACCTCACTTCTACACTGAGGTTCTAGCCAGAGCAATTAGGCAAGAAAAAGAAATAAAAGGCATCCAGATTGGAAAAGAATAAGTAAAACTATTTCTATTTGCAAATGAGATAATCTTGTATACAGAAAATCTTAAGGAATCCACAAAAAACACTACTAGAGATCATAAACGAGTTCATCAAGGTTGTAGGATACAAGATAAATATACAAAAAAATCAATCGTATTTTTATACATTAGCAATGAACAATCCAAAAATGAAATTAAAATGTTTCACATCATTTTGTCCCAAATAAATTCCTAATTTCCAATCTATAAGCTGCATCTATAACTCGTCCCAGTGACTTTCATTTCTGGCTCTTGGAAAACTACTTGTAATTGTACCCTAAGCTACTACAGATTCCTTTATTTGATTAACAAATGCTTACACCAAGTGCTTCCTATATCTCAAGTGCTGAGGGAAACAGTAGTGAACAAAGAATCCCTGCCACTCCCATCATGAAACTCACACTCCAGTTGGAATACAAGACAACATACAAATGAACAATCAGGACAACTTCTGATAGTGCTAAGTGCCATAACAAACATAAAACAGAGAAGAGAGATGCAGGCTCATGGGAGGATGGAATGTGCTTTAGATACAAAGATCAGGGAAGTCTCCCTAAGGAGGTGACATTCTAACAATGCGCCAAATCAAGAAGAAGGATGGTGGGCATGACTCTTTCTATGTAACTGAAACAGCATGTGTAAGAACCCTGCAGTGGAAAAAAGTTTCATAAATTCTGGAAACAGCCGGCATGCGAGGTAAGCAAGAAGGCTAGTCCTTGAGTAAAGACAGAAGCTGGATCATGTGGAATTTTGCAGAACATAGTCCAGAGTGAAAGCTTTATCCTACATGTAATGTGATGCCATGGGCAGGGAGGGGAGGGGGGTGAAGGGGATGAAGGAAAGTGACGTAATGACTCTAGTTCTTTGTGAAATAATTGGTCAGAAATGCTCAACTTAAACACATGCTTACATCATCACTTGCTGGGTGGCCCTTGGTATGTTGCCCTACCTCTCTGGGTCATTATGTAAATTATCACAACTGCCTCCCAGGGTTTCCAAATAACTAGCAGATGATGTACTTGAAAGCTCTTTGCAAACTGACAATGGCTGCTGTGTCTATGGCCATGCCACCCTGAACGTACCTGATCTCATCTGAAAATGGCTGCTGAACATACAGCAAAATTATCATCCTCCTCACTGAGGCCTTCCCTAATATCCTATAAGAGAAGTGATTTCTTTCTCTAGAAACAAAGAGTACTTTATCTGTCAACCTCCCTTCATACTCATCACTTTCTATCAATTATAAGCATTACCTATGTGCCTTATACCTTCCTCTAGACTATAGATTTGTGTGTGTGTGTGTGTGTGTGTATGTGCGTGTATAACAGGGTCTCACTCTGTCGCCCAGACTGGAGTGCAACGGCACAATCACGATTCACTGCAGCCTTGACCTCCCCAGGCTCAGGTGATCCCTCCTGCCTCACCCTGCAAAGTAGCTAGGACTACAGGCACACGCCACACATGCCCAGCTAATTTTTTTGGTATTTTTTCTACAGATGAGGATTAGCCATGTTGCCAAGGCTGGTCTCGAACTCCTGGGTTCAAGCAATCTGCCCACCTCAGCCTCCCAAAGTGTTAGGATTATAGGTGTGAGCCATGGCACCCAGCTGACTATAGATTCTTGACCCAAATCTCACCTTTGCAGAATTGATCACTTCCTATATGTGGCTCCCACTGCCTCCAATCCAGGCTACAATCAGAGCATCTATATCATTTTACAGCAATTGATTATTTACATTTCCCTCTGTCACTGGATTATGAATTCCTTGAAGGGAGGTTCCACGTCTTGTTTCTATCTGTACCTCCAGTGCCTACATCACAAAAAAAATAAGGGGAAGCTTTTCATGTACTTGCAATTTCCCTTTTCTCTACTGATCCAGAAATAGTCTCCCCAACAACTGAGTAGAATAAGCACTTCTATAGTATTTAAACTACTTTTGAAAATACAGAGTTTAAAAACTTTGGCAACATGGATTTATATATAACAAACGCAATTTTTAGAAAATAATACAAAGCAGACCCACTCCTTATCTGAGGGGGATACATTCTGAGACCCCTAGTGGATGCCTGAAACCATGGATGGAGCTGAGCTCTATAAACACTGTGGTTTTTCTATACAACTATATCCATGATAAAGTTTAATTTATAAATTAGGCACAGTAAAGAGACTAACAATAACCACTAAGACAGAACAGGTATAGCAGCAAACAGTAATAAAAGTTATGTGAATACAGTCTTGGTCTCTCTCTCTCTCAAAATATACTATCATACTATATTCACCTATTTTCAGAATGCAGGCAACTGCAGATAACTGAAACCACAGAAAGCAAAACCGCAGATAAGGGCGGACTACTGTACTAATTTAACAAATCAGGTGGAAATTGTCACACCTGGCAAAAGGTTGCTACCCATTTATTTTTCTTACCATACAATTTCAAGATAGTAGTAAAAAACTGTAATGGTCAGCTCTGCTTCCTCACTTCTGATAACAATTCCCTGCTTCCAATAGTCTGAAGATTTGAATTTTCATTTGTCTTAAAAAAAAAAAAAAAACTTTTTTTTTTTTTTTTTTTTTTTTGAGATGGAGTCTCACTGTCACCCAGGCTGGAGTGCAGTCGCACGATCTTAGCTCACTGCAACCTCTGCCTCCCGGGTTCAAGCAATTCTTCTTCCTCACCCTCCCGAGTAGCTGGGACTAAAGGCGCGTGCCACAACGCCTGGCTAATTTTTTATTTTTAGTAGAGACAGGGTTTCACCATATTGGCCAGGCTGGTCTCGAACTCCTGACCTCATGATCTGCCCGCCTCTGCCTCCCAAAGTGCTGGGATTACAGGCATGAGCCACCGCACCTGGCTAAAAATACATTTTTTAAGTAGTTGACAATCTACTTAAGTGCACACTTGCACTTTGGGGCAAGTGTGCGAATATTTCTTTCTACCCTTGAGGTCAAAGAGACTTGAGATGATAAATACTTTGAACCATGCTAAACCACAAACACATTGCAATGAATGTCAGCTCAACTGAAAAATTCCTTAGGTTGAGCCAATCCTTTAAAAAGATCCCCTAAAGAGCTCTCCAAAGAAAAACAGAAACTGTTTTCTTTTCCCTGATCAGGGAGGAAGACAGGAGAAAACATCTTTTACTTGGGAAAAAGTCATATTAATAGGAAAGCACACAATACTAAAGTATTAACCAGATATGTTACAGTTTAGTGCTTTAAACGCTAAGAAAACTTCAATGTTTTATTTCTATGTAACTTCCATATTCATACAGGAAGGTGGAAAGCCAGAATAGTGGAATTTGTTAACATTATGCAAGTTAGCTCAAGTCAACTCCTTGAGAAGGAATTTCATGACAACATCTTTAACTAAATGAATACTTATCTCAAAATCTGCTCCATCTACAACTCCATAAAAAAGACCCAGAATGTGGTCTAGGAGGCGTTCACAGTTCTCACCCCATCATTTTATTTTGAACCAATAATATCATCTATTTAAAGCATACATCCAGTCAACCAATTCCTAGTACCCTAAGGCCAAGAACCACCACTTAAATGCATGTCTCAGTCGTAAGGCCATGGCCAGGGTCTTTGGGCACATTACCAAAATTTGAGTAACTTCTCCAATTCTATGATTTATTGTCCATTACTTGAAAATGCTGCTCTCCATCCACCTTCTGTTGAGCAAACATTTTAATATCGGACTTCATTTCTGGCATGGTAGCCCATCAGCTTGACAGAAGGGCCCTTGAAAGGCTAAGGAGCCTAAAGCTGAAGACATGTTACACTTAAACAATGCCTGTTAACACAAAGAGCCTCTAGAAGATCCACTGGAATCTATCTTTTATTATGACTTCACAAATGCCACAGGGTTTCTAAAGAATCTACAGTAAACTTTTACCCCTTTTTTCTCCTTCTTACCTGAGACTGCAAAAGCATTATCAGTTACAAGGTTTAGGAAGACAGTGTCCTCCTGTCAATGCCCACAGCCGGCAAGGAGCTTTCTTCACAAAGACCTCTCTCTACTACACCATGGAGACTTTGTCAACTTTGATGTTAAAACAAAGCAGCAGTGTAGATGAACAGCTAGCAACGTAATTTCACAGCAATTAAACCTAATAGTGTCTGTCCTTCCTAGGACCCTCTTTTACCCAGAAAACATTTGAGGTATAAATCTAACTTAAGGGCCCGCTGCAGTGGCTTACACCTGTAATCTCAGCACTTCAGGAGACCAAGGCAGGCGGATCACAAGGTCAGGAGTTTCAAGACCAGACTGGCCAACATGGTGAAACCTCATCTCTACTAAAAACCCAAAAATTAGCCGGTCATGGTGGTGGGTGCCTGTAATCCCAGCTACTCAGGAGGCTGAGGCAGGAGAATCACTTGAACCCAGGAGGCAGAGGTTGCAGTGAGCTGAAATAGCACCATTGCACTCCAGCCTGGACAACAGAGCAAGAATCCATCTCAAAATAAAAAATAAATGTAACTTAGGACACCTGGAAGTTCATGCAGGTGCCCTGAGTGAACTGCTTGAAGGCACAAATGCCTCTATTTCCCAAGTGTCCCTCCTACCTGTCCCTAAATTTCCCAAATGAAATCAATAAAAAGCAACATCATGGTGAAAATGCATGGCAGACGTTTCATTGAAAAACAGCCCACATTACCTACCGTCTTGGAGAACATATGTGGTATGTTTGTTACAAGCACAGCTTTAAACAGACCTGGGTGTTTACCAACAAAGATGCTTATGAGCCATGAGACTGTGATCAAGTTACTCAAGCTCAGTTTCTTTCCTTCCTTGTAAAATAGGGGTGATTCTTATCTTGCAGGATTTGGGGATGAATAAATAAGCAGTATGGCACAGTGTCAGAGCTGGATGAGTGGTAGCTGTTCACCTCCCCCTACCTCACCCCACCTCCAAACTGCTTCACCTTAACCACACCTTTTCCCCAAATCCAAATAATTTACCTTACCCCACCTCCAAACTGCTTCACCTTAACCACACCTTTTCCCCAAATCCAAATAATTTACCATCACCACCAACATTATATCATCAGAAGTTGACAGGGCTGGGTGCAGTGGCTCACGCCTGTAATCCCAGCACTTTGGGAGGCCAAGGCAGGCAGATCACCTGAGGTCAGGAGTTCAAGACCAGCCTGGCCAACATGGTAAAACCCTGTCTCTACAAAAAATACGAAAAAAAAAAAAAATAGCTGGGTATGGTGGTGCACACCTGTAGTCCCAGCTACTCAGGAGGCTGAGGCAGGAGAATCACTTGAACCAGGAGGCAGAGGCTGCAGTGAGCCGAGACCACACCACTGCACTCCAGCCTGGGCAACAGAGTGAGACTCCATTTCAAAATAAATGAATAAATAAAAATGGAAAAATAAACAGATAAGAAGTTGACAGGGCAATGTTGCTAGAAAAAGAGAAAAATTATAAGCAAAGGGAAAGATAAGAGGGAAAACATTTATGTTCAAGTTAAACAAAAGAGCCACATATATCTAATTCTTGTTTGTCTTATTCTCCAGTGCCTAGCACACAGCTAAATCCACAGTCGGCACTCCAACATATACTTACAGCATGAAAGACAATGCAATATGGAAATAATGGCTTAATGTTGAGACTAGGAATATATCTGTCTGTCCATAAATCCTGGTTTATCTCAATTATCTAAACTTAAGGTCTAAGGTATGACCCAAAAACGTTGGCACTCCTCCATGTCAGCCAGTGCTCTCTTCACTCAGGAATGTTTGACCAAAGGGCAGAAAGATTTTCCTTTGGCTTGGTTTACAATGAAGCTGCAAAACATTAAACCACACCTCACTTGACCTTAACAAACCTAGGACACAAGAGAATAGATTTATTCATTTCTCCCCAAGTTCTCTCACTACTTGATTCTTTCATATTTTAAACTTATTTTAATGACTTTCTACTGCATTCAGCAAATAAAGAATCCTCCCATTGATAATTAAACACCTGCTAATTCCTACAAAAGCATTCTAAAATTTAAAAAAGTGAACAGTCTGATGAATAAAACATTCCCTTTATTCCATGGGGCTGAGTTCAAATAAAGGAAAATGGGTCATTAAATAAAACCTGCCAATTCTGTGAGACTTGGTTGTGCAGTTAGTGACCATATTTATACTTAGATTACTTTGAGGTAAAAAGGTTATATATTTAAATATTCGTTACCCCACGAATACTTAGAAAGAGCTAGGCCTGATAAAGCCAGCGGCCATCATAAAGAATATAACACAGGTAAGTCATTATGTTTTAACTTTCTATTGTATTTCCAACATTCAGAGATAGAAGAGTCCCCACATAACCATTCCCTTACCCTCAACAATTATCGTATCAGGCAAATTTTATGTTTTTTTACCCCAAACCACACCCTACTCCAACCGAATTATCCTAAAGCAAGTTCCAGACATCATAATTTCCCTTATAACTAATTCAGCATCTGTCACTAAAAGATAAGGACTCTTTTAAAAAGTATAATTCCAACACTGCTATTTTGCCTGTATCTTAAAAGTGACAATAATTCCATAAATCAGGTAACATCCAATACTCAAATTTCCCTACTTCAAAAAAAAAAAAAAAGTGTTTTTAACATTGATTTGTTCAAATTCAAAGTCCACACACTGCATTTGGGTGATAGGTCTCTCAAGTCTCTTTTAATCCAAAGGCTTTTCTCTGCCTCTTTAAGCCATTCCACACATAAATTGGATATAACAGGATCATTTGTAGTGTAGAATTCCCCTCATTGTGGGTTTTGCTGATTGCATCCAGGTGTCCCATTTTCCATCAGGCTGTATCCCCAGCATTTGATCAGAAGCTTGACCTTGATTTGAGTTACTATTCCCTTTTCTAAGAATATATCCTAGGTGGCCATGTGGGCCATGGAAATGAAACTGGATGGCAAATGTAAAATACATCTAATAATCTGCCAACCAGCCTTCTCCCCCACCAGCCTTTACTCCTGACACTGCTGGGAAGTTGAGCACCTGCCCCACTTTGGCGCCCAGCAGCAGGATGTGTGCGGCAATAGTGAAGAGCGACACTCTTACTTCCCTGGCTGGGACTATGACTCTGAGAAGGTTCACGATTCGGTGGATACAGACAGTGCTAACCGCAATGTCATCTTTCTGTCTCACATTCGAATATTCCAGTTCCTTGGTGTTCGTGGGTCTTGAAGGGTAATACTAAGTGGAAAAGACAACATTCAAGTCACCTACCCATTCCACATTCTGCCAGTATGGAAAATGCAACCCCTTATGTTTTGCGTTAAAGAAAAAATGGAATTCAGGCTACCAAATCCCTTTTTTAATGGCATACCAGCAGGCAAATACAGATTTTCCAGCAATAAGCAATTTCTACTATCACTGCTAAGGGAGGGAAAAGAAACAAAAAGCAAAACACAGCCTTTCTCTTTTGCTGCTGTCAGGATGGACAATTAGAGACTAGAATAATGCATTTTTAGTTTTTAAAAAAGCTTTATCGGGAAAAAGCTGCCATAAAGTAATTCATCTACGAAGCAATAAGAGATGCCATCAATTTTACCTTACACTTGAATCACACTCTTGATTCCTATTCAGCTGTATTTCAATTATGCCTTTTATTTGAAGACAAGCCCCTACAAACACATAATGTCGCCTAAAAGTGATCCCTCCCAAAAAAAAAAAAAAAAAAAAACCCTGTTGGGACAGGAAAGTTATTTATTTAATGCATAAATGACTCTGCTTTGCTCAGGAGGTAATGGTCTCAATGCTTGAAATATTTGCACAGAAAAGGAAAGCAGCTGTAGGAACAATGGGTTTCAAGTTTAAATGGAGTAAGTTCTGCAACAGTAAAATCTTCAGCATTTTTAAATTTTTATACACGGAATATGATTTAAGCAAGTCCTGCCTTAGTGAGCTTATGCTGGAGGCTGAAATGCTTAAGAGTGTTCTTAGACACATTAAATATCCCCAGGCAGCCTGTCTTGGGCACTCTGTAGTAGACACTCCAGGGCACCAATGGCCAGTAAATTCATCGAGAGCACCAAACATCCCATGATGTGTATGACTATGCCCACGTCAATACTACTCTAAAGAGGATGGAATAATAAACGGAAGACCCTTATATTTCCCAGTCATGGGCTTGAAACACACCCAAGTGAATACTCAAATCCAAGAGCGTCCTAAGAGCTGATCATTACCACCCTAAAACTAACTGGAAATGTAAATGGCCCCATTACAAGCCCTTAGATTCCAGAAGCTGGGTTTAGTTGATGGGTTTAAAATGTAAGAGATGTAAGTGTCATTTATACAACAGGACAATTTTGGCGGGAAGGGAAGCAATTTTTCACGAAGAAGTATTTGAATTTTTTTATGAAGAGTTTCTGTAATCAGAAAAAGGGTGAGAGACTAAAGTTTGACTGATAATGTTACGTATGTACTGTGATGGGTCGAATCATATCCCCCCTTAAAAAAGGTATGTTGAAGTCCTAATCCTCATCTAGTATCTCAGAATGTGACCTTACTTAGAAATAGGGTCCTTACAGAGGTAATCAAGTTAAAATGAGGTATTAGGTTGGACCCTAATCGAATATGGCTGATGTCCTTCAAAAAGAGAGAAAATATGAACACAGAGATATGCGTAAAGGGAAGATGACACAAAGTGACACAGGCAGAAGACAGCCATCCACAAGCCAAAGAAAAGAAACTTGGACAGATCTATCCCTTCCAGCTTCAGAAGGAATTAACCCTGACACCTTGACCTCAGACTTCCAGCCTCCAGAACTGTGAGACAGTAAATGTCCGTTATCTGAGCCTCCCAGTTTGTGGTACTTTATTATGACAACCCTAGCAAATTAATACACATTCCTATATTTGATAATGGTAACAGTCATTTAAAAAGAAAAGTAGTAGCTGCCAGTCACAGTGGTAAGTACTGTGTATGCACTATCACTGAATCCTTAGAATGACTCTAGAAGGTGAGTACTATTATGCTCATTTTGCAGATGGGGAACCTGAGGTTAAGTATCAGGAACTACATTCTGCTGCTGCTATCAGAGGCTTAAACATGTGAGGGTTAATTTTCTTTCATATAACAAGAAGTCTTCAGGTATTAATAGAACTCAGCACCCCAAAGATAGCCATGTTTTTGCGATGCCCTTGGGCTTTCCCTCATGGTCCCAAAATGGATGCTGTGGCTCAAACCACCACATCTACATTTCGTATCTAAAATGCAAAATGTGAAAAATCAAAAAGAACATACTTCTTCTCACCTTCCAGTGTTCCTGGAAGCCCAAAACAACAACTTCTACTTGGAACTCACTGACCATTCCTACTGGCATGGGAAGTTGGGAAATGTATTTTTTTAGTTGGGTTCATTGCCATGCCTAACAATACAAGGACTCAGAAGGAAGGATGAGGGGGTAGATTTTGATTCAGCATATCTAGAGAGGCCCAGGGAAGTTAAAAGCTTGTCCCCGTTCGCAGCTATTAAGTGGGAGAGTCGGGATTTAAATTCACAGGATTATCTTAATCCCCAACCCATACTGGGACAGGGCACCACCATGACATACTGCACTCTCAGCAAACCCAAAACCTATATCAAGGGGTCGGTCCCAAGTGTAAAGGAATTAGAGAGGGTTTTGATCTGCTCCTGAGTTCAGTGGCTGCTCTTTAGGGGTTTCAGGTAAACTGAGCACCTGAATGCAAGGAGGCAGTGAGGCTAGCAGAACTTTGGATATGCCTCCAAACAATAGCATTTCTGAATAAACACCAGAGGCTGTATTTGGTGCTTGGCAATAAAATTTAGAAATAGACTCATGCTGCCTGCTCCTGTCTCCTCAGATGTTTTGTTTCTTCAAGTGATAGTTATAATCCTCAAACAGGTGAAGCCTTTCACAAGTAGCCCTGTATGTGACTTCTACAAACAGCAACTGAAGGTTTTGTGTCTTCTTTAATTGCTCCTTTTCAATTATAAAAGGCCTATTTATAGGCATCCCCTCCACAGCATTGTCAATATTTTATCTCTGCTAACTGAAAGATATTTTCTTTCCCAATTTTAGATAATATCACTTAAGAACCAAATTCTCTAGTCTGTTGCAAAGGTAAAGAAAACCAGGTGTAGCCCCAAGCTATACCTACCTCCTGAATAAGTCATTCATTCCCCAGGGCTTTGGTGAGAGTCGGGAGCCTCTTCCAGCTCCAATGTTTGAAAATCCACTCTATGATCAAAGCCCTGCACTGGATAACCTTAAAGAAAGCAAGGCCTAGTTGTAATTAACCTCAAGGTCCTTCCCCCCGATTTCTCTGTGTTCTAGTCCCCCAACTTGCCTCTGCCTTAACCATGCAGTTGTTCTGTCCTCCCTAGCCATGCACATCAGAACCTCACCCCCAAGGAGGAATCTGAGTTTTGGGAATGCCATCTCTAAAAACAAAATACATTGGTAGGGCCAATGTATTCCACCACCAACTTGCCATTAGCTCCCAATGTCCTGATTCCTGCCCCTTCCAAGGTTTGGTATCTTACGATTCTTAGACACTGAGCAAAAAAATCTATCATCCCCTTCCAAATCCAAGTGTTGGCTCATGTTAGTCATAATCCATTCTATTGTTTACAATCAAGGAAACCCTGTGATATCAGCTTGATGTGCCTGTGAGATATTTCCCTGATATTAAGATACACAGTGGAATACCAGTCTCTCCATCAGCTCCAGGAGGTGAGGCCTGAAATTCTAGAACAGGAAAAATATGACATTATTACTTTTACTAAAAGCAGCAAAATAATACTGTCCCTTTTTTGTACTTAGGGTGCAAATGTACCTTCTTAAAGACAATTTGGGAAAAAAAGAAGTGACTATGGCACTTAATGTGATTCATTAAGAGGCAGTTACTAACTGGAAATAACCAAAATATATTTCCCTTCACCTTTGCTTAGTAATTTACACAATTTATACATCTTGTCTACTAAGGTAAGACTATTACTGAAGGCACAAAACCAGAAAACAGATTCCAAAAGACACGACAAATTTTACCTTGTTCAGTTATAAGGATTTGCAATTATTTGTATAATAAATCAGAGAAAAGCACTTTCCATTGCAAGAGGAAAGTAATTTACAAGATTCGTAAGTCCCTGTTATTTAGTAAAATTAGATCTTTACCTGCAGTGTCTGAAATTCCGACAACATAATCTTTCAAATCAAAATGGGTGGCAGGTCCTAAAATATGTACTGCAATCTGTCACTTAAAAATAATAGCAAAAAAAAAAAAAATTATCATCCAAAGTGACTGACAACGGAAAACTACAGAAATGTACCAACTTCTGTTACGCACTAATTACAAATAGCAAACTCTCCTTCCTGAAATCCTTCCAGCTCCCCCTTCTTTACCTTCTGCAATTTCAAAGCAAGTCTTCTGATGCAACCAAAAGCTAAGGTTTGAAGAACTTAAACACAAAAATGTCTTTTTACCTGACAACTAAAAATTAGTTATTTGATTACCTGTTGAGCGAGGTGTTGGGGAGGGAGGCAAGAAAAGTCAACCATGAAATACAGGGAAGACTTGGTTTCCTCCCTCTAGAAAGTTAACTTACTCGGGAAAAGGAAAGTAAAAGAACACCTAAGTGAAAGATGTATGCCCAGCAAATACTGTACCATCTGTTATTTTGGTATCTAAGATGCTCTGAAGTTGAGTGATGACTTTCAAGAAATACTTTCAGGACTTCCAAGAAGGACAGGGACTGCCGAGATAATAATTACCCCAAAATTAAATGGGCATGTACACAATGCCAGACCATGTGCTGGCTATTTCCCGTGTTCTCTACTTAATTCTACAGAGAACCACATACATTAGCAACGATCTCCACTTCACAAATAAGAAAACAGAGAATCAGGGGAACTTACCAGCTTGCCCACCAATCACCTAACCAGCATAGTTTGGATGAAGGGACCTATCTATTGATTCATTCATTCTCTCATCCAAATACTATAATTATCCTAACTTCAAATCTCATACTCTTAGCCCACAAACTCCAACTGACCTGAGAGGATAAATATATTTGGAAAATACTGTGTCCCAATCTCCCCTGGCACGAAGAAAGGAAGAAGAGAAAGAGTGAAGGAGTTAAGGAAGACAGAGAGAGTAAGAGGGAGGAAGGGAAAAAAACAAAATTGCTGAGATGAATCAGAAAGTAAACTTCTAAAGCACAGTATCCAGGTAAAACATAAGAGGTGAGCTTTAGTTGACTTTAAGCTATTTCATGCCTACACCCCACACCTGGGGAGAAGAACTGCTGCTGAAATGTTTAGTATTAATCCAATCCCATCTATAGCACATACCACATAATCAGTAAAGGTTCAAGGTTAAGTCATTTATTTTAGCAAGATCCCTGCAGGATGGAAGGAAGGACGGCCCAACATTCTCCAGTGCCAGCCTCGTCACCTAAGGCAGGATTCCTGCCGGTCATTTCCAGCACTGAGTATCCACGGGTGCATAAGACAATTCAAAGGGGATGTGGGAAACAATATTTAGCCTTCTATATCCAGAATAGTTTTGACCTCATGCTTTACATTTTTAAGGTTTTATAATTTTCATAGGATTTTAGTATAAGAACAGATAAATAAATATAAATACATATATACACACACACACACACACACATATATATACACTGGGGGCATGGGTCCACATTTTTTTTGCTGATAAGGCAATGGGATCAGTGAAGACCACTGATCCACGCTACACTTATTAAAAGAGTAACTGTAAGGCCAGGCATGGTGGCTCACACCTGTAATCCCAGCACGTTGGGAGGCTGAGGTGGGAGGATCACCTGAGGTCAGGAGTTCCAGACATGCCTGGCCAACATAGTGAAACCTTGTCTCTAGTAAAAACACAAAATGTAGCTGAGTATGGTGGCACACACTTGTAATCCCAGCTACTCGGGAGGCTGAGGCAGGAGAACTGCTTGAACCTGGGAGGCGGAGGTTGCAATGAGCCAAAATTGCACCATTGCACTCCAGCCTGGATGACAAGAGCGTAACTCCATTTCAAAAAAGAAAAAAAAAGAGTAACTGTTAACTTCAAGCATCTTCAATTGACAAACCAAATGACATTACTTTGGAATGACTCCATTCACCGGACGGGGAACAAAAAAAACCCTCAAGTTTCATTTCAGTCTCTCCTTGAAAGGTATTTGATTCCTGGCGGATTCCGGGTGCAAATAATGGCTGACCATTACAAATCTGTGAGGCCACCTCATTATGAGTTCATATGGCAACCAAATCCCATTTTCCCTCTGCAAATTCAATCCGCATCAATAGCCCCATATATCACTGGCTACTGCTGTTGGCTGCCTGATTTTGAAACATAAAATTTTTTTTGAAAGATTACTGCCAACACATAATAGGCAAACTGCAATTTCAATTCCCTACGCATGTGCTTGAAGGAGGGGGGATACACAAGCTACAAAATGTAAATGAAGCCTGTTGTTATCAGCTGTTTAGAGCCCCCATGACATCTTCCTCCCTTATTCGTCCAGTCACGTAGGGCAGGAAAAAAAAAAATCAAAAGTGCCACCATTCAAGAAAGTCCTTTTATTATTCTACTCAGTACTAGTTCCCTGGTCTCTTAATTTTCTGAACTGTGTATACAAAATGCAACAAAATGTAGCAGTAGTGGCTCTACACAGCCAATCTTCATTAGGCAGAGCTCAGCGTGAAGGAATAACACAACTGTGTGATGTGTTTTATTAAGATGCTTTCATCAGCACCTGTTTAATAATCCATCACTTAGAAGAGTTAACATTTAAGGGGTGATGTTTACCCTAAAAAAGCTAGACTTCCTAGGGTTCAAAACAGTCCATTTCCCCAAAGCCCATAAACAAATCCACTACCAGGTCTGCTGTAAACTTGTGGCTCGTCCACAATACCAGTTACCTGCTATGCCACTAATTCATAGCTCACCTTCCTTGTTGACTTCTTCCAGGAAACACCATTTTCTATTAATTCATGTTTCATACACCCACCAGTACTATCATGGGAAGATAAAATATAGGAAGTCCATGTTGAACCCAAGCCCATTTTTGCAGTGAGACAAAAGGAGGCACTAGAGGCTCATTGTTCAGTGTCGGGTTTCTCAAAGGCTGCATTGCTGACATTTTGAACTGGATAATTCTTTCCTGTGGTGGCTGTCCTGTGCACTATTGGATGCCCAGCGGCATGCCTGGCCTCTACCTACCAAATGCCAGTAGCATCACCCTCCCAGTCCTGACAGTCGAAAATGCTTCCAGACATTGCCAAATGTCCCCTTGGAGGAGAGCAAAACTATTAACACTCCCTCAGTTACAAACCACTGGTCTCGTGGGTGTACATATTCATCAATAGGCAGAAATTGTATGTATATAGAACTTCATACAGAAATTCATTAAAAACCCAGACTGTCAAGCCCATCCTTTTTGGAACACAGAACAAAGCCATGTTTGCCTACCAAACAGAAGAAGGCTCTGTATGCTGAGGTACCTTTTCTTTTTTTCTTTTTGAAACAGGGTCTTACTGTTTTGCCCAGGCTGGAATGCAGTGGCATGATCACGGTTCACTGTAGCCTTGATCTCCCAGGCTCAGGCAATCCTCCCACCTCAGCCTCCCGAGTAGCTGGGACCACAGGTGTGCACCAACACACCAGGGTAGTTTTTAACTTTCTTTTTTTTTTTTTGGAGACAGGGTCTCACTATGCTGCTCAGGCTGGTCTCGAACTCCTGGGCTCAAATGGTCCTCCTGCCTTGGGCTCCCGAAGTGCTGGGATTATAGGCGTGAGCCACCAAGCCCAGCCTAAGGTACTAATTATGATCACTAAAAGTGTGGTGGTCAAAAGTACTCTTTATAATAAAAATGAATACTGTCATTTTTTACTGCATTGACTCTCATCCACAGAAAGTCTCCAGAAAGTTCAGCTTTATGAGCCAAAATTTTTTATCTGATCAACTGTTTTAAAAGGCCTTAAGAAAAATTTCTTCAGAGCCAAATCCCTTTAACAGAAGATGGATATGCTGTGACATTTAGTTTCAAGGAAATAAAGAGGTTACCGTTTTCTTTTCCCTCAACAACCACTGCTAAACTTCTGCAAACCAATACTAAAAAAGACAATTTTTATTTAACAGTTAAAGAAACCAGCTTCCAAAAGCTCAATTGCCATCTGCAATTATAATCAGGCCCAATTTAGAATACCCCACCATGCTTTAGTCTTAATTAAAAATGGCACATCCTTGCAAGGGAATGCAATGTGAATTCACAATTCAAATGTTAGCAGGACACACACACAGGCACACACACCCCCCTCTCATGCTGGAGTCTAAGCTTGTGAGATTTAACTAATTTACCAGTTTCTTAATGGGTATAACTTCAGTATAAACTTTATCTAATTTTTTATATTTTAAATTAGAAAGGCATGTGGATTATGTTAAGACAATTTGCCAGAAATACAAATGGATTTTTTTAAGCCTGCCATCTTTCACACAGCGCATGGCTGATCCTGTATTCCAGCCACTATTATCTTTACTCTGCATAAAAAAGCACACGGCTTCAGTGTAATATTTCCACTGATGCGAGAATAGTTCTTCCACCACACAAATACTAAGATTCTCCAAGTACCACGTGGCCGCTTTGTAAGCTTAATAATTAGTTATATAGTGTACCTGCACATTTATAATTCAGTGAAATTTTTAGATTTCAATTCCTTAAAATGGACTCCAGCATTATCAGACGTTTTCCTACAGGACATTAATGCAGATATTATCTGAAAAATATGATACAAGCTCTCATTGTCAGTCAATGTCATTTGCCATTTAAAATGTGACACAACAAAGAAGATATAGAAGGGCAGGCCCTAAGAACAACACAGGCACATCTTTAACTCATAGAAGTAAAGAGACCGTTTTCATATCTATCCACTGTGTGAGGACTCCTTGTAAAAAATCCAACTTCTTCCAAAATTCTTTAGTTAGATTCAGGTTCCCTTGCTGGAGCCGAGCCTCTGGCAAGGAAGGCAAGAGGGAGGTTGAAAGCTGTAAACAATAAGCTTGCCTCCCCGGTAAGCCTGTAAAATTAAGCCTTTCTCAGTTGGACAATTAGTTCTATATAGCTATTCAGGAAGAAAGAAATGAAGGCCATCTGGTTCTTGGAAGTTCTGTATCTGATCAACACTATCTTCTTGAAAGTATACTTCCTACATACATGGAGGCAAGAGAAAGCAAAAGGAAAGGAACACCCTTGTAAATGGCCTGTATACCCCGAGCAACCCACATGCCGAACACGTCCCTGACTATTTTATCCAGAAGCAATAGAAGAGCCATTAAATGCCGACACACCCTGCCTGGACAGACCTCATTTAGATACTACCACTTATTAACGAGTTAGCCTTTGGCAAACAAGTTGACCTCTCTATAGTAGACTGGGTAATTGGCCCTGTCTGTATCCGGGGCCTTCTACAGGCAACTTTGCAGTTCCTCCCACACAGTGTAATTCCTGTCCCTTGACTTGGAGCTTGACCATGTGACTTGTTTCAGTTGGTAGCTTAACTTCAAGAGTGAAATCTTTTATAACACTGTCCCTCAAATACCAAGGGCAGGGATGCAGCTAGCCTCGGACACAAACCAGGATCAGGCACACAATCCTTTTACCAAAACTCCGGCAGTCCTCTTTCGCTATCTTCTCTGTCTACCTACTTTATGCCCCCTTACTGAGTTTTCTGTTATCTTCCGGCATCGATGGTGGAAAGTCAACTACCAACAACACCCTTTCTGTTCCTAGGTTTAACAGAGCAGCACCCCTGCAGCAGTGCCTCAATCCCAAGATGGGTGCAGAGCTGGGGTGGGGCAGAGTCCTCAGGGCCCACATAAAGTTGCATGCTAACACAAAGGTGTCCGGTCAATTGAGAGAATGAAATCTAGCCAACACACCCTGCTTGCCAAGCCAAGTACTTTGCCATGGGGCTGCCCTCCACCAGGAGGAAGACCTGCCTTATTCTGCAGAAGAGTACCGTCTGTCCAGAAGGGGTAACCAAGTGAGACGAGGAGGGTGTCTATATGGCAGGGAGAAGGGCTTGGCGTGGAGGTTGGTGTTTGAGAGAGTTGAGAAGTGTCTACACGGAAGAGTATTCCAACACACAGTGGGATGAACTGAGTAAATAAACATACTCAAAACAGTCGGAGCCCAGTTTCACCTTGTCACAGGAGTCAAAAATCCATGAAAGAGAAAACTAAAATGAAGCATGTGTTGTTGAACTTGTGAATGTTAACACAGACATACAGATGTTAATGTGTGTATACGGACATGCACATACATATTTAACCCATAGATTTGTCCACTAAAAGGGCCTGGGGGCTGCAGTGTCCCAAGATATGCTCAGATGTTGGTTTCTAAATACCATTCTCAGCCGGGCGTGGTGGCTTGCGCCTGTAATCCCAGCACTTTGGGAGGCCAAGGTGGGCAGATGACCTGAGGGCAGGAGTTCAAGACCAACATAGCCAACATGGTGAAACCCCCATCTCTACTAAAAATACAAAAATTAACCTGGCATGGTGGCACATGACTATAATTCCAGCTACTTGGGAGGCTGAGGCGGAAGAATTGCTTGAACCCAGAAGGCAGAGTTTGCAGTGAGCTGAGATTGTGCCACTGCACTCCAGCCTGGGAACAGAGCGAGACTCCATCTCAAACAAACAAACAAACAAATAAGTAAATAAATACTAGTCTCCTCTAAAAGATATCAGGGCTCTTTGGCTCCTCAGCTTCTTGGCCAAATCCAGAGCCAGGACTGGCAGAGTACAAGATGAACCTGGAACTTCTTGTTCTAAACAGTAAGGAATTACTCAAATAATGATGGGGACATGTCAAAAGGACACAGGAACGAGCTGGCAAGAACTCCCACTATCTAAATGTGGAGAGATCTGAGCATCAAAATAATGATGGTAACAGACTATAACCCAAATAAAATAAAAATCCATCATCCAAACTGATGAGGATTTATGGATTAAGTCAAATAAAGAGTAAGTTCAAAGTTTATGGAAAGCAGTCTCAAAGTACCTGCTCAAAACACACTTATTACAAAGGGAAAAAGAAGAATAAGTTTAAGTAGGGAAGCCTGGCAGATGCTGCCTTATCAAGTGATCAAAGTTAACACCACCAGCAATGGGACAAATCAAATCACCTGACAGGACTGAAAGGCCCAGAGCACCGCTCCGCTGGTGTTTCCGTCTCAGCGCATAACCTGAACGTAATCACGAGGAAACCTCAGACAAACCAAAACTGAGTGACAGTCTAGCTAAACAACTGGTGTGTTATCTGAAAAGTATCGAGGTCATAGAGGCCAAGGAAATTCCGAGAAACTGTTCCAGACCTGAAAGAGACTAACAACTGACACATGATTCTAAATGGTTCCTTCTGTCATTGGGACAATCAAGGCATATTTGAATGAGGTCTGAGGATTAGACAGTAGTGTGGTATAAAGTTAATTTCACAATATTGATGGATGTATTGTGATACACGACTGTTCTTGTTTGTAGGAAATACACATTCAAGTGTCCAGAGGGGACAGGGTGCCAGGCTGGCAATGCATCCAAGTAGTTCAGCGAGGAAAAGTTCTTTTATGTTGTTGTTACAATTTTTTCCACCTTTTTAAAACTATAATGGGTGGAGTGCATGGTGTGTTTGGAAGCGGTAGGTTCTTTCGGAAGCTGGGTGGGAAAGTCACTCTGAAAGAAGACACTAGAACTGAGATATACAAGAGAAGGAGCTGCCACATACAAATCCAAAGGGCAGAGATAATAATGATGATGCTAATTTTATAACAAAACAGTGCCACAATCTGTACAGTGCTACTGAGCTCAAAGCAGCGGTCTAAAATTCCTTCTATATTTTAATTCATTTATTCCTCAACAAAAACCTAATTAGAATTATTAAGTATTATTAAAGTAGACTGGGCACAGTGGCTCACGCCTGTAATCCCAGCACTTTGGGAGGCCAGAGTGGGTGGATTGCTTGAATCCAGGAGTTCAAGACCAGCCTGAGCAGCATGGTAAAACCCCATCTCAGAAAATACACCAAAAAAATTAGCTGGGCGTGGTGGTGCACACCTGTGGTCCCAACTACTTGGGAAGCTGAGGTGGAAGGATCACTTGAGCCCCAGAGGCAGAGGTTGCAGTGAGCCAAGATCACGCCACTGCACTCGTGCACTCCAGCCTGGGCAAGATCCTGTCTCAAAAAAAAAAAAGGTATTATTAAAGTCAAATTATTATTATACCCAACTTAAAGATGAGGAAACTGGGACACAGAAAGGTTTTAGTAACTCACTCAAGGTCACAGGGTTGGTTAGTAGCACAGCCAGGATTGGCATCTACCAGTTTGACTCCAGAGGTTATATTTAATTACTCTGCCATTGTGGCAACCCCAAGCAACTAACAGAAGGATGGGGAGGCACAGTGGAGCCAGGCCTCTTGAACCATCCCAGCCATGAAGGCTGGAGCTAGTGAGTGAGTGAGTGAGGAACAACAGGGGAAGAGGTGAGAAGCGGAGGCAGGCCCATGGGTGAGAGTTTGGATTTTTTCATGTGTACTAGGAAGATGTTTCTAAAAGGGGGAAGATCACTTAGAGGGCTATCACCATATTTTAACCCAGGGAGGATGGTAGCTCACCAAGTCAATAGCAGTAAATTTAGAGAGCACTGATCAGGGAGATTCAAGATTTATTTGGGAGGTAAAGCCAACAGGATGTGGGGATCATTCTAGAAAGCCATGCCCTGAGATTACTAAGTAAAACTATATGCACTCTCTAAATTCCTTGGATTAGTCTCCGCACACAGAGGTCACAGTATATTGCTCATGGTTTTGTGTTGTGGTCACCTCACAATTCTTTCAACAAAATACAAAAGCACAACTGCAATAAACCACATCTACCCTCTTCTATTAGGACGTCTTCAATAACCTAATAATGGATCATGGTTTTTGAGACTACACCATCTTCAATTTATGTAACCATTTCCCTCTTAATAAACAATGCCCAGTTCATTCTGATTTCATAGCTTGCCTTCATACAAAGAGAATCTCTCCCACACAGATTAATTTGTTTTCCCTGAATCTCATCAAAGATTGTACCTGGCACTGTAATTGGGTGGGTTTTAAATAGATAATTTAACCTTGAGAAAATGTTCATTTGACTCAACACATCCTTCTAATCTAAGAAACACACAAATTCCTTTCACCCCAGCATGTCTTTCTTTAATTGTGACAGCAGTGCTGAGAAATTCATCTTCAAAGAGTTGATTGAGCCACAAGGGAATATTAATACCTAAATATTGAAGCAATCCTGATGCTTTGCTTAAAGGAACGCTGGCTTTGCTAGATGAAAAGCTTCCAAAATGTCTCTGGTCTATGCCTTTAAAAAAAACATGATTTTAGCATATTTTCATCTCTCTGCATTAAGTCTGAAAGTAAAAGGCACA